>NW_004949149.1:872415-897608 GCF_000317375.1 Microtus ochrogaster
TAATCATATATGTGTGTGACATATATGATTATATAATATATACTATGTATATATGTGTATATACATTGTATATATATATATTTGTGTGTATAAAAAGGCAATTTTAACAACTATTTCTATAGTCAAAGATACTTTTGCTATTCTGGGTGCTCAAAAGTACAGCCATTTTTTGTGCTGGAAAACTTTGCAGTTATTAGCGAGCTAATGGAATTGTGAATTGCCAAGAGGGTGATGTCTTAAGAAATATATCCCAAACTTATTTGATCACAGAAGCCTTTTATTTTTTATAATGAACATCTATTAACATCATGTGGGTATTTTGGGAAATCCTGTTATACATCATAACATTTAATTTTCCCTAATTGTTTTATGTAATTTAACTTAATTTCCATGATTATATTTTCCATCTCCTTGATGTCAGGGCCAATATTTTATCCATTTTAGCTGGTACTACTTTGATGGTTTGTACAATTTTTTTTCCTAGAAATTATTTCATAATTCATAGTGTTGAGTATAGATCTGGGACATGAGGCTGTAGTAATGTTAGTTCTACAGTTTTAAAGGGGCCTAGAACACATATCCAAAGAAAATTAAGATTATAAGTATTTTTCAGATAAGTGCAATATATTTGTACTAAGATATTTTCAGAATCAACATGTGTTCAACTACGTTCATAGCAGCTTTGTTTGTCATATCCAGAACCTGGAAACAACCTAAATGCCCCTTGATCAAAGAATGGATAAGAAAAAATGTCTACATTTGTACAATGGAGCACTACACACCAGAAAAAGAATAACGACAGCTTGAGTTTTGCAGGAAAATGGATGGAGCTAGAAAACATTGTTTTGAGTGAGGTAACAGAAAGACAATCATCACATGTACTCACTCATGTAGCTTTTAAACATAAAACAAAGCCAGCCTACAAACCACAATCCCAGAGAACCTAGACAACAATGAGGACACTAAGAGAGACTTACATAGATCTAATCTACATGGGAAGTAAAAAGTGGAAAAAGACAAGATCTCTTGAGTAAATTGGGAGCATGGGGACCTTGGGGGAGGATTGGAAGGGAGAGAGGAGAGGCAGAGAGGGGCTCAGAGAAAAATGAAGAGTTCAATAAATATCAATAAAAAACTCAAAAAAATGTGTGTAGTCATTTATTTATAAATTCATGTCACTCAACAAATGGAATGTCCAAAACTGAGATCTTTTTTGTTTGTTTGTTTGTTTGTTTGTTTGTTTGTTTTTCGAGACAGGGTTTCTCTGTGGCTTTGGAGCCTGTCCTGGAACTAGCTCTGTAGACCAGGCTGGTCTCGAACTCACAGAGATCCCAAAACTGAGATCCTTTTAAAAATAGACATTGGATATGGTCCAGTGTTTAAGACTTCTCAGAATTACATCATTAGTGATTTCTCAGAGTAAATATATCAATCTCTTAAAATTACCTTAAGCAGAAATCCGATCTACACGTTTACCTAATTAACCAACTCATTGGAAGATTTATATTACTAGGTATGCATCAAATCCCTTGATCAGCAAATATGTTATTTTGGCAGAATAATAAGCAGAATAAATAGAATCAATTAATATGAGACTTTCTCAAGCAATTTAAGGTGAGAAGTGAGTTTCCTTCTTTCTTCTCGTGCAATCATTTGTAAACATGAACACTAGGCTTACATGGAAAGAGATACCAAACAAAGCCTGAAGTGCCTTAACACTCTAACGCTCCCACTAAACAGATGAGCCTGTGTCCACGGGAGTGCTCTGGAGGGGCAGTTTGGGATTCCTATTCCAAAACCATGACTACCATCGTTTTTGGCTTGATATTTAATCAAATTCTGCTATAACTTATTTAAGAATAAAACATTTGAATTTATTTGTTTTTTAAAAAAATTGTTATGATTGTAACCATTCTGAAAAAAAAAAGGCTTGGTAACCTTGTGTAAAAAGAAAAAAAGAAGGAAAAATAAAAATAAAATAAGGGCCTGGGAGACGGCTCAGTGGTTAAGAGCACATGGTTTTTAGAGAAGATTCTGGGTCGGTTCCCACAGCACTCACGTCCAAAGGTCATAACTTCTTATATCCCCAGTTTCAGAGAATCTACTGCCCTCCTCTGATCTCTGAGGAAATTGCACACCCTGCCACATACATATAAGTTAAAATAAAAATAAAAAAATTTAAGAGTTAGGCAACTGTTCCTTGAAGATGCATAATTTTCTCAATTTAGTATTTCATTTTAAATGCAAATTTATATTCTTAGCCTTTTAAGGTTAATTGGGAATGCTGAAATTTCTAGAGAAAATTAACATTAATATTAAAAAATAATTTGAGTTTTCAAGCCCATTGAGATATAATACTGAATGTATTTTTCCTACAGTCAGTCTACAGATACCCAGAAAGTTGTTAAAATTAATTTTGAATTCCTTTGATAATTTTAATTTTGGAAATATTGTGGTATCAGCAAACATTTGCCTTATTAAACCTTATTACATGCTGATGTTTAATTTATCTGAAAGTGCTGTGATAAATGACTTTGACATAGGATAGAGGGCATGGAGAAGGAGGATGTGCTCTTTGCTTTGGCTGCCTCTGGTGGTGTTCCAGCCTTAGCACTCCTTCTCTTAGGTTGTCATATCACACAGTAAAGTTATAATTAATAGAAATACATGTTTGTTAATACACTGCTGTATCCTGGCAATGTTCCAGGCAGCTGCCCCCCCCCCTCTCTTTCTCTCTCTCTCAATTCCAGCCGAATTAAGGGAACTCCATTTTATAAGTTGACATAGGGAATGGTCAACCATGAACACATTGCTCTGTTAACTCCCTATCAAATTCAATGTCAGCAGCACAATGTTTCATGTTGCTATAGTAATGTGGAATAATCCTGTGATGACACACACAAATTAGAGTATGAATTCATAAAGCTAATGCTAATATCCTGAGAATGTGAGAATTGGTTTGAAGGATATTTTCCTAGATAAAGACTTTGGGTTTTTTTTGTTTTTTATTATTTATTTATTTATTAAAGATTTCTGTCTCCTCCCTGCCACCGCACCCCATTTCCTTCCCCCTCCCCCAATCAACTCCCCCTCCCTCATCAGCCCGAAGAGCAGTCAGGGTTCCCTGCCCTGTGGGAAGTCCAAGGACCACCCACCTCCTTCCAGGTTTAGTAAGGTGAGCATCCAAACTACCTAGGCTCCCACAAAGCCAGTACGTGCAGTAGGATCAAAACCCATTGCCATTGTTCTTGAGTTCTCAGTAGTCCTCATTGTCCCCTATGTTCAGCAAGTCCGGTTTTATCCCATGCTTTTTCATTTTTCAGACCCAGGCCAGCTGGCCTTGGTGAGTTCCCAATAGAACATCCCCATTGTCTCAGTGTGTGGGTGCACCCCTCATGGTCCTGAGTTCCTTGCTCATGCTCTCTCTCCTTCTGCTCCTGATTTGGACCTTGAGATTTCTGTCCGGTGCTACAATGTGGGTCTCTGTCTCTGTCTCCTTGCATCGCCTGATGAAGGTTAATATCCAGGAGGATGACTATATGTCTTTCTTTGGGTTCACCATCTTATTTAGCTTCTCTAGGATCACGAATTATAGGCTCAATGACCTTTATTTATGGCTAGAAACCAATTATGAGTGAGTACTACTCAGCAGTAAAAAAACAATGACTTCTTGAATTTTGCATGCAAATGGACAGAAATAGAAAACACTATCCTGAGTGAGGTAAGCCAGACCCAAAAAAAGGAACATGGGATGTACTCACTCATAATTGGTTTCTAGATAAAGACATTTGTAAAATGCCTTTTATTCTGTGTGCAGGGCAAACATGGGCACAGACTCTGAGAACACTGCATTTTTAAATGTGCTACTGTTTTCCCGTGTGAAGGGCTTCCTTGAAAAATTGATGTCTGTGGGAAAAGATGGACACACACCACACACACACACACACACACACACACACACACACACGCACACCATAAACTTTGTAGGAGATAGGAAAACAGAATGAAGAGTGTTTTAAACATCTTTAATCACACAGGTATAATCACATACAATTTGTCTCTGCTTTTAGTAGACGCATCACTGTCATGCTGTTTCAAAGATATCGTGAGGTTACATTCATCTCGGATACACACAGTTGAGGACTTCACTTGCTCAGGATGAGCTATCTTAACTGAATAATGAGCAGTGGACACGGATGAGCAGTGGACATGGATTGAGGAATTGAGTTCCCCCTTCCCAATGTCACTGGCTTCTAGAAGGAGTTACATGAGAGGACAAGGAAGGAGTCCAATGACCCTTAGGAGCTCATCTTGGAGGTTTAATTCACTGTAAGTTTTGTATTGAATACAGATGTTGTCTTTGATGTTTAAATGAGATAACTATGAGTGTGTGACTAACTAGCTGGGGATCCTTGCAGCCCAGAATCATTAATCTAGACGATGCCCCACAGACTTGACTGCAGGACAGTCTGATGGAGGAGGCATTTTCTCAACTGAGGTTCCCTCTTCCCAGATGACCCCAGGTCATGACAAGATGATAAACTGCTGACTAGCACCCATTCCATGGCAGTATTGGAGCTCTACCAGAACAGATATCATATAGTCATAGACTTTACCTCCTGGGCCACATATGCAGAGGCTGAGATGATGAAGACAATGTGTGTTGACAACGTGTGTTATGTTGCTCTGACTGCGTCATAGCTGTGCACAAATTAGACTCAAATCTTACCGCACTGCTTAGATTTTTGTAAAGGCAAGTCAGAGTTTGATAGAAAGACCTATTTCCAGAGGCACTGTGAGAGTTTATGGAAAACAGCAGGCAGAATACGATGAGTGCAACAGCCGGCTTCTATTGGAGCAGAGGAGAGAGACAGCTCCAGAATCTAGAGGGCACCGCATCACTTAACAAAGCTCCATCTTTCAGTAGAGGGATGCAGCCAACCGTAGGTGACCTGAGAGGGGGATTTAGGAAATTAAATACCTTGAGGTCATTTGCCCTTCACCTCTAACTTCCAGGCAGTGTCCTCTGCAATCCCATTGGTGCTAACCAGACAAGTGCCAGCATGTGGATTAAGGCGAGGGACGTGGATCTGGAAAGACCAGAGAAGATAATGCAGAAGTGCAGTTGAGTCTGTCAGGGCCCTTGGCAGGATATACTCTTTCATTTTATTGTAATAAAATCAGACACTAAAAAATGGTATTTTGATGCCCGCTACTAGATCCCAGGACTCAGCTCAGTCTGATGCTCACCTGCGGCAGGTGACTTACATTTTGTGAGTCACACTTGTGATAGAAGAACCATTGTTTGGCTGCGAGGAATGATTGGCAGGTGCATGTGAAGCAAGCATCATGCAGCTTTGTATTACTGGCTTCACTGTCCACAGCACTGTGTAGTTGTTTACTTTTCTAGGACCAATAACAGACATTGATCTCCGGATTCTTGTTGTTATTGATTATTTTCCAGTATCACTTCAGTATTCGACAATGACCTGGGAAGTGCCAGTTATTTAACCGAGACCCCTAGGGCCCTCATTTCCAACAGAGTAAAGCAAGGGCCATTCTTCTTCTGACCCTTAGAACAACCAGGACATCGTGCTCTTTAGTTTTCCCTGAAGAAGATGACTGACTGGGTTGACCTTGTGTAAATTACATTTGTGATGGAAGAGTTTCGTCAACTGCTCCTGCCTCCTTCACTAATTGAATCCCTCTAGGAACCATGTTTCAAATATGCTTACAACATAGAGTAGTAGAAGCTGAAATGAATCTTTGACTTAGAACAATGCCTGTTCATGAGAAATATTATTTAATTAAGCAATTTTCCAATATAGCAGACATTTAAATTTTCACAGGAACCAAGAAACAGCTATAATGATGTTTAAAAATGGCATTAGCAAATATTTTGCAGTTTATAAATTAACTCAGTGATTTTCATACTGGTTTTAGTCACATGGGTATGCATGCGATGCTTTTGCTCATTGTATATGTACATAATACAAACAATGAGCTTTCTCTCAAAACTCACCCAGTTAGCCATCATTCTCGCTCTGAGCTGACTTCCATAGAGTGGTCCAGAGAGTCTTGGAGTAAAAGCTGCCTTATTAGCATCTCCCTGAATCCTGTCCCTTCCTTGGATGGAGAGCACTGCCATTCCATTGTCTTTTGTATTTGTTTTTCAAATGCTAAGTGCTGTCTTCTGTGGAAATGTTTGTGTAGTATAGAGGAAGTCACCCAAGGCATGGAGAACACTTAGGACTTGAGAGGTCCTTTTGTATCCCTTCTCCATGCGTCACGAGCATCTTTAGGGTACCTTAGGTTGTCAGCTTTCCCAATTCCAATATCAAATGTTTTGCTGATGTAAGAACAGTGAATACCACTTCCTAGGTGACCATAGACAGAAGAAAGAACGTTCTGACTCAAGTCTCATCTTTACTACTGAGTTCATTATACATAGAAGTGAGATCATCTCAAATTGCACACACATTTACGTACCATTTTTCCCTCTGATTCAGCATTCACTACCTCTTTTTGAAACATTCTTACGTGCTAGGTGATTGATCTCTTTTTAAACTCACATTGTGATTGCTCTTAATATTATTCTTAATACTATTTTTATTCCCTTCCCAGGCAAGGCCTTACTATATAATGGAGGTGGCCTCAGACTTACCATCATTGACCTCAGTACTAGCATTCCGGTCATGACCAACACACTCAGCAAAAGTCAAAATGCTATTTTGTGCCAAAAGAAACCCAAGTAGCTGCAGTAGGCCTTATCAATGCACAGACTAGACAAGACTTTTAATTATGAACTCAAACACTTGTGCCAGTTTGATGGATTTCAGCTTTGTAGGTTACCATAAAATATAATAAAAAGCACAAATGTTAAGAGTCATTGTCAATGTATTTAAAAGTTGTCATAAAAGTAAAGCACAGCACAGCCTTCCATCCTTACTTACCTGGTCTAACTCCATCTTTGGTTAGACGCTTAGGAGAATGTCGTATGAATTCTGCTTGTGAATGGTGGTGATGTCACAAAGGATTGACTTCTGTAGGCTTCTCAGGACGAAGCGATGAGCTAACATTTCAGTGAGCCTTGAGACAAGCTATAGGAGAACTGAGGACATGCATTTTGATTGCTCGATCACTCTGCTAGTGTCTTGTGAAGATGTCTGCATCAGGTAATTTAAAGCCTCTGGGAATGCACCACCATTCTGTTCTCCTCATACTTACGTGGGCTTGAAATGTCCATATTGCTGATTTCTACATATTGTTCCCATCTCAGATCAAACACCATGAACTTTCCTAAAGCACAGTCCTCGGCATCCACCCTTTCTAGCCTGGCCTTTTTAAGGGAGCAAAGAACCCGGAACATTTTCCTTTCTTTAAGACCAGAATTGCTCATATTCCCACTTGTGTATCTTCTGTTGTCTGTTTTGTTTGCTTTGTACATAAATTCCACAGAAAAGAAATTTTACATCCGTACTACAAACATATGTTTCCCAGTCCCTATATGAGGTATTGGCTTCTAGTGGAATAGAGTTGGAGTCTTAAGAAGCTGATTAGGTCATAAGGTTGGAAACATCAGGAAAGAATTAGGGACCTTGTAAAAGAAGCTCCAGAGATTTGTGAACCAGGAAGCAGGTTCCCTCTAGAGGCCGCATGTGTTGGTATCTTCAGGTTGGAAATACCACTACCCTACTACCCACAACCTTGAGAAGTAAACTTCTCAATAAATTGTTTATAGCCTTCTCAGTTTATGGCATTTTGTTACTGCAGTCCAAATGGACTCAGGCACAGTGTTGGTTCCCTTGTGTACTCTCACAATCTGAAACAGTTCCCAGCACAGAGAAGTGCATACATATTTGTTCACAATATTCTAAAAACTTCCAAAATGCTCTCCCATGTAAAACATTTGAGCCAAATTATATTTAAAACATAGTCTATTAAAAATTCTTAGCAATGTTTCAAAATTCGTAATATATACTACATGAAAATTTAAGTTGTTCAAGAATTTTGTCTTTTCTTTTGAATATATTTTAATTCTTTGACAATTTCAAGCATGCATGCAATGGCTCCCAGATGTCTTCACCTGCTTTCCTCTCCCGCGGAGAGCCTTCTTCCTGGCAAGTCCTCCTTCTATTATGATGCCTGTAAATATTGAATGTAATCAGAGTTGTCCACATGAACATGGGTGAAAGGTAGTTTACTGGAGGAATTTGTCAGTGACTGTACTATTGAAGAGAGGGCCAACCTCCCCTCCAGCAAGTATTAACTGATGTGAATCCCTCAGGTAGAGGTGGGGCCTCATGGACTTTATCTGTGACAAAAAATTTATCCACACCATCTTACGCAAGTTTTATGCAGGTGACCTCAGCAGCAGTGATTCCCTGAGTAATTCCCTGTATAACATGCAGAACACATCTTTTTGCTACACACGTCCCATTCTCTAGCTCTTACATCGTTTCCATGCTCTTCTTCCATGATCTTTCCTGAGCCTTCAAGGGGGCAAACTAGATGTCTCATTTAGAGTAGGGCTGAGCACTTAATTATCAGACATGCCCATAGGATTTGTCATACCTCACTGGGTCATTCCTCATTAAGAATTTTCCCAGGTTATTAATTGTAGGATGGGTCAAGTTGACAGTCAAACTCAACCAGCACAAAATTCTATGGTATTTTTAACTTATAATCAGTAGCCATTTGTGTTCATTGCTCTTCCTGTTGTTGTGATGAAAGGAAGGGTTTGCTTCCCATTACAGGCTGGGGGCAGTAGAGCCCATCATAGTGGGAAAGGTGTGGCTAAATGGGGGCAGTGAAGCAGCTGGTCCCATGGCATACACAGTCCCACAGTCAGGAAACAGAGTGGTGATTGCATGACCTCAGCTTCCTTTCTCCTTTTTATTCTGGTCTAGACTCCAGCCCATGCAGTGGTATAACTACCATTTGGAGTGGGTCTTCTCACGTCAGCTAATCTACTAAAGAAAACAACTCACAGATACTCTGCGAAGCTAGTCTCTTCTGTGATTCTAGGTTCCACCAAATGGATAGCCAATCTTAGCCATTATAGAATAATTATGAAGTTTCTCATTTCACACCTGGGAGAGCATTAAAGAATAACAATTAATGAGGAAAAAAAAGAGGCCATGGATTTGGGTTGGATATATGGGGAATTTGGAGGGAGGAAAGGGAAGGGAGAAGTGTAATTAAATTACAACTTTACCCAATAAACAGCAACAAGTAAAACTAAAAGTAAATACCCATGTTTGACAAGTTAGTCGAAAATGCTATTAAAGTTGAGAATTACTGATGCAAGCTATTATACTATCTACTTAGACCATAGAGTAATACTTACCAGATAACGTTAAAGGTCTTGTTACCTCAGAATTAGGCCTGGTGCTGATTTATAGACAGGTCCTTTCTAGACATTTCTAAGAAGGATTTTCAGACAGTTTGTTCTATAGGTAGAGCATTGTCTTAGTAGAATTTATTTATTTATTTTTTATTTTTTTGGTTTTTTCGAGACAGGGTTTCTCTGTGGCTTTGGAGCCTGTCCTGGCACTAGCTCTGTAGACCAGGCTGGTCTCGAACTCACAGAGATCTGCCTGCCTCTGCCTCCCGAGTGCTGGGATTAAAGGCGTGTGCCACCACCGCCCGGCTAAGCTAGAATTTATTATTGCTGTGAAGAGACACCATGACCATGGCAACTCTTATAAAAAAAACATTTAATTAAAGGTGGCTCACTTACTGTTTCCAAGGTTCAGTCCATTATCATGAAGAGGAACATGGCAGCATACATGTAATTGTGGTGCTTGACTCAGAGTGCTACATCTTTCAGGCAACAGAAAGTTGACTGACTGTCTCTCTGAGTGGAGCTTAAGAAAAAGACCTCAAAGTCCAGCCCCACAGTGACACACTTCCTCCAAAAAGGCCACACCTCCTAACAACGCCTCTACCTTTAGGACCATTTTCTGTCAAACCTCCACAAGTGTCAAGCTGACCATGTTCAGTCTTTGATAGTTACTGTAAAACTCACTCCACTGAGTCTCTAGTCGCCGTATCTCTCCCTCTATAAAATTCTTATCATGCTCTGATCTGTCAGTTTCATCTCAAGGCTCCCTTTGTCAAAGGCCCCTGGGGAAAACTAGTACTTTGAGCATTTTATTCCTTAACTTGAAATTTTGGAACAGAACTGAAAAATGAACACGTAAGAAAGTTAAAGTAGGAATTGCATACTGGACTAACCAAAACACACCCTGTGGAAATCATAAAATGAGAACAGAATGTGAACATTTGGATTCAATTTTGCTTCATGAAGGAATAGAAATGAAATAAGATACTCATTTCTCTGGATTTCAAAGACCCAAGTCACATTCAATTTAGAACTGACAAGTATATCTAAACTGAAAATTGTCTTAGGAAATTTGGAGCTAAGAAGCCCAATGTTTTTTCATTTTAAATGTGTGTTCTCTGGTGACTTAAAAACACTAGTTCTTACTGATTTGTGAAGTAGAATAAGGTAGAAAAGACCAATTATTAGATACTGATTTATGTAATGCATGCTTACACTGCGTATTCTCCAAATACAACATCATTTCTTACCTGAAACACAATGGCCTGGGGAAATCGCTGAAACCATGGATAGTTGCCCTTAACAACCTGCTGACTGCCATGCTGGCTTCTATAAAATTAGGCTTCCTTGTCCGTCCCTCCTTGTGGTTTCAGAACCACAAGACCCAGGACTTTTAGGATCTCTCCTGGCTTCCAGTCCACTGGAGACATCTCTGTCATCTACTGTCATTGGAGCCAGAGTGTTTATCCCAGGAAGATTCTCTCAACACTTGGTCATAGCTCTCTGAGTGTAAACTGAAAGGGGTCGGTCACACTTTTGCTTCACATCAACTAATGCATTTTTAAACTTGAATGATAGCTCTTAAGGATGCTCAAGTGATCTTGAGGGTATTGATGCAAAGGCATATGGCAAACATAACATATACATTCTAAATATGGGACCAACCTAAATAAGGTGTGATATTTGCTGGCTACTGCTTGATATGCACTGCTTGGTGAAAACTCATTAGACCGTTCCATTATCAACTAAGATAAATTTATTTCCCTCTAATCTATTCTTATTTACCTATAACTGTTTGGTCATGAGATGAGTTTTCAAGCTGTATGCAAATGGAGAGAAGTGGGGTTGATTTGGTGTTATTTCATTGACCAAATGAAATGAAATCTTTGTACCACTAATGAATTACATTGATTTGGTCTTTGTTATTACTGAAATAACTACTTTTTGAGTAAACAAAAAAGATACCAAGCAGTCTTCTTCTGATAAGTTGCCATATACAGAGGGAGCAGCTGCAAATTCATAATAATTTTTTCCAAGGAGGCAATGGGTAAGAGCCATTGCTTTGCAGGTAGACATTGAGCGGTGGTGTGGTGCTCTGTTGGATTAATTGGAGTTGTTAGTGCAAGAGAAGATTGATGGGAATGAAATTCTAAATCAGATAATTGCAGAGTGGCAGTCCCATAGTCTATGGAGTCTAATTAAACATCTAATTAGATTCTTACTAGAAAATACCTTTATGTGGATTGCAAGCACAAGGTGACATAGCAAAATAACAGATTGGATTATATGGATCTTACATTTTTATAAGAACTATGGTGTTGAAAGTGTTGGTTTGGCATAGATATACTAGGTAATAAACTTGAGATTTCATTAGATGGGATTTATTTTTCTAGGAGTCAATTTATAGATTCTTTATTTTTCAAAATAAGTTTGGTGTTAACACTTCACATTTGACAAATTTCTCACTGGTACTCTCTTCAGGAGATACTTAGTTTCTCCTCAGGAGCCTGCCTGTGCTGTCCTAGCAGACAGGTTCTTTTCTACTGAAGGCTTTGGCATAATCTTCTTTTCCTGGCTTGGTTAAGTCCTAGAGAAGAGTGCTCTTGGGATCTTATTTATTTACTACTAATAAAGTTTCCTGCCTACAGTTGCTCTTAGGATCTAAATTCCTTTACAAAGACCTTCCCACCATAGCATCGTGTAAGCCATGATTCTTTTGGAGCTCTAAAATGCTTAGTATCTCTGGCCTTAGCACACCAGATTTTAGCAGCACACCTCCTCAGATCTCCTCAGCAGTAATAATTGAGAAGGTCTTCAGACTTTGCAATTTTTTTTTCTTGGAACCAAAATTTGCCTTCACTAGGAACCTTTGGTATATCATATTGGTAAATGACATTAAATATATGCATGCATACATACACATGTGTATATATTTCTTTATTTATACTAATGACAGCTATTCTCATTGTCATGACATAGTTTGAGGTACTATGAAGGACATCAAAGAAAAATTACATTAGATGGAGTGAAACTGGCCAGACAAGACAGACTATAATCAGTGATGTTGAAATAGTAGGGAGATATTGAACTCAACTCTACTAAGGCAAAAATGGGGAGATTTTTCCATTAACACTGTGAGGAATTAATGAACACCCTGGAGGTTTTTAGGGACAAGGTTTGGTCAATGCTGAAGTTTGGCCCTTCTTCTCCCACAGAGACTGATATGAAATGCCTATATTTCTTCATCACTACATTTTAAAGGAGTGGTACAGTTTCTTAGAAAGACTTGGTGTTAAAAGAGGAAGGGGTTTGAGAGGACATTTGCACTTCAACTTAGTAGTTCATTGATGGAGGAAGGTCATTGGTTAAGTAATAAAGAAATTGCTTGGCCTCAGGTTAAAACATAGGTGGGAGAAGTAAACAGAACAGAATGCTGGGAGGAAGAGGAAGTGAGCTCAGAGACACCATGCTCCCCTCTCCCGGGCAGACAGATGCAATTCAGCTCCGACCCAGGATGGACATAGGCTAGAATCTTCCCAGTAAGTGCACCTTGGGGTACTACACACATGATTGGAAATGGGCTAGTCCAGGTGCGAGAGTTAGCTGAGAAGAGGCTAAATATAATGGGCCAAGCAGTGTTTAAAAGAATACAGTGTCCGTGTAATTATTTCGGGTGTAAAGCTAGCCGGGTGGCCAGCAGGGTGGCAGGACACAGCCTGCCGCTCCTATTACTACAGAATGGTGCCCAGACATGTGGACAGCTGAATCTACCAAAAGCCTAAGAAAGCTTGGGAAAGAGTAAAGCATGTTTTCTTGGTAGCAGCAATTTCTCGGGTCTGCTCTGCTTGCTAGAGGCAAGCAAGCACCTCATCTAAGAGAGGCTTCCTGACTCAGCTTCAGCTGCAAAACCCTGCAGCTCTTAAGAGGTCTTGCCACGAAACATTTAAATGGTGTTGATGAAAAACCAACTGAATGCTTGTTTGTTTTCAGCTGTAGCAGGAAAAAAGTTGTGCTGTTTTAAAATGCCGGCTTCCTGGGCCGTCCTGCCAGGGCAAACTCTGACTGTTTGAGGCAGGAGGGCCAGCTACAGAGAGAGGACTTGAGTGTTGTCTGTTGCAGCTTGTTTGATAGCAAGGACCTTGAAACACTGTAGACTTGTGGCACTGAATGTGGCTCTGGCCGGTACCTCAGCCACAAGGTTGGAATGGCAGAAAGCTAAGAAATGGGCTAGATCTATCTGGCAAAGCCATGGCTTTAGTCCTACTGATATTGCTTGGTAAATTAAAGACTCATGTGGTCAGAAAAAGAGAGATATACAGTAAAGAGATTCAAAGACAAAGAAAATTTCTAAATGGTTTACAGTGTGTTGAAAATATATGCAGACTAAAAGTTAAAGTTCTTAAAGTAAAAAACAAAAATAAGGAAGAAAGAGAGTTGTTGGGTGTGGTAGTACACACCTTTAATCCCAACACTTGGAAGGCAGAGGGAGATTGACCTCTGTGACTTCAAGGTGTGGTAGCACACGCCTTTAATCCCAGTGCCTAGAAGGCAGAGACAAACAGATCTCTGTGAGTTCAAGGTGTAGTAGCGTACACCTTTAATCCCAATGCCTGGGAGGCAGAAACAGGCAGATCTCTGAGAGTTCAAGGATAGCCTGGTCTACAGAGTTATTCCAGGTCAAAGATACAAAGAACCTGTCTCAAAAAGCAAAAAATAAAAGTAAAAATAAACAAAATAGAGGTTAAAATAAAGCGCACAAAGATGGAAAATACACAGAGAATTTTGATGCTGTATGCTCTCTTTGAATTACTTGAATGCTGAGGAAAGAGCAACAGCTGCTAAAAGATATTTATTTATAAATGCTGCTGAACTAATCCAACATAGATATTTTGAAAATGCCTTGACTTTGAAATTTGGATCTAAGGACATGATGCTTTGGAAAGGAGTTTCTTATTTTGTTTTCACAGAGGATGAGACCCTGTTCATTTCTTCTATTTCGATATGGTATTATTGACCACACCCTCCTGAAGGGTTGCTATGAACATCTTCAGAAAATTGCTTCGCTCAATGGCCAACTGAGACGAAACTAGCACACAGGTTATACCATGAAAGACCTAATTAACGATGCCCCCATTCAGCAGGAAGCAGTTTGGAGAGATAAAAAAACTGTGCCCATGTTCCCAAATATGGTTTATAAACGTTCTTTAACATTTAAGGGAGGATATGATATAGATATGAATAATTTGTATTAGTATAGATTTTGCTTTATTGATAGAGATTTAAGGTCAATTTTGTTATATGTATATGCATATTTCTGCTATTGATTATGATATTGTGATTGTGTAGTTCATTAAAAAATGTAATGTATAATTAAGAAATATAGGTTAATGGATAATCATCAGTAATAGTCAAGCTTGTAGTCATGTTAGTTAGATTTTCTAGATATATAGAGATACATTTCAGTTAGATAGACATTCTTCATATCTCTCAAAGACTGCAGAATATGGCATTTAATGTTTTAATAACTTAGGACTTTTCATGACAATGAGACACTCTGCTCCTGGCAGCACCAATCTACTTCAAGAGAAAGATGGGCATCAAAGAGGATCCTTATGGATTTTGATAGCCATTTGGGCAAGAAACTGCTCTTGCCTGGACTATTGCATAAACTGGACACAGAGAACCCACAGAGAGAGGATTACTGAACTTGCTTAAAGGTGAGATGATCTTTTGGGGTTCCTGATTCATGAAAGAGTCTGTGAGACATTCTGCAGGACATAATAGATAGTGACTGAACTGACTTTGAAATGTCCTGCTTCATGGAAATGTCTCTTGATACCATGGGCCTGTAGGCCTGAGATGGATGCCCCAACGGTACAGAGGAACTTTGGGTGACTGTCCAGGCAGCGAGATTTCTCTGTCATTTCTAGAGTTTGAAAGTTGCTTACTTTTTGTTTGCTTAGGTAATATTGTATCTTTCTGGAGTCTTTGATGGAGTTAAAGAATAGTTAGTTATAGTTTTCCTTAGTTATGATAAAGATTATTGTAATTTTTATTTGATAACTGTTTTGTTATATGTAATCTTGCTATGTTAAAGTTAAAACCTTTCCTTTTTGTTTAAACAGAAAAAGGGGAAATGATGGAGGAAGGTCATTGGTTAAGTAATAAAGAAATTGCTTGGCCTCATAGGTTAAGACATAGGTGGGAGGAGTAAACAGAACAGAATGCTGGGAGGAAGAGGAAGTGAGCTCAGAGACACCATGCTCCCCTCTCCTGGGCAGACAGACGCGATTCAGCTCCGACCCAGGATGGACATAGGCTAGAATCTTCCTGGTAAGCGCACCTTGGGGTGCTACACACGATTGGAAATGGGCTAGACCAGGTGCGAGAGTTAGCTGAGAAGAGGCTAGATATAATGGGCCAAGCAGTGCTTAAAAGAATACAATTTGTGTGTTGTTATTTCGGGGCATAAGCCAACAGGCAGCCGGGGTGCCTGAGACGCAACCCTGCTGCTCCTATTACCACAAATTTCTTCAGTTCCAAGTGTTTGCTGCTCTCTGCTAAAGATCACCATGTATTTCCTGAACTGGGATTCATGTTACAGAATTATAAGCTTTATTTGTAATACTTTAGACAAGGATCAGAGTAGCTTCCATGTCTTTAATTTTCATTCCCAAGGCCTGACACATTCCCAGACAGGAACAGCCATGTACTTGGCCTGACACATTCCCAGACAGGAACAGCCATGTACTTCACACAGACACCACACTTGTTCCTGGCTCAGACAGAGCTGGCTTGGCTGTCCTCTGCTGAGTCTTCAGAAACGCACGGGGTGCATTCTTCTGTCTGTGGCTCTTCTCTAGATCTATCACACAGAGTTTGGGGATGCAGGAAGCATCATCAGGTCCTGGAGTCTGAGTGTACTCATCAATTCATTTCCTAGGAACTCGCTTGGCTAATGGCAGAGGTTTGGTTCAAGTGAGATTGTTCTAAGCTTTGGGAGTGACAGAAGAACAGCACACCATCATCTCGAAGTCCCTCACTGTGTCAGAGGAGTCAGACAACATTCGAGGCTATGATGGTGCATGGCTGCTTGCACTTAAAAGCCATGAGAAGAGAGGACTAATTTGTTCAAAGACATTAAGGAAAAAAAAAAACACTGTAGAAATGGGGTTGTGGAGGGTAAGACTAGAACACTGCAAAATATTCAAGGGTCAGCAAAGTGCACAGTGTGAGATCAAACCAGGGCAAGATGTTTGCTTAGATCTCCACAAAGTCTGAAACAGCCATAAAGCAGGTTTGTCCTTCTTGCCACTGTCCTCCAGTGGCTGGGCCACCCCTTCTACTCTTTGGGGACAATCTCTCAGCTTTTCAGGAAATAACCTTAAAACAGACATTGGTTATTAGGACTGTCATTTTCTGATATTAAAATATATATCACACAGCATAACTTTCAACTATGTTTGAATTCAAGGCATCTCTCTGTCCAGTTCCCAGGCTTGCCATGAGTGCCCAGAGAACAGGTGGGGAGGCAGGCACTGACAAGACTCCTCTTCTTTTCATCTTTTCTCTTCATGGCTTTGACATGAGGCTAAGAAACAGAAGTAAGGTATAGTAGGAGCCTGCTTCTTTGTTCCCAGCTGCCCAGACTCCTGAAATAACCACACAGAAACTGTATTAATTAAATCGCTGCTTGGTCTATTAGTTCTAGCTTCTTATTGGCTAGCTCTTACATCTTAATTTAACCCATTTCTATTAATCTGTGTGTCGCCACATGGCTGTGGCTCACCAGCAAGGTTCTGGCATGTCTGTTCCCGGCAGCAGCTACACGATGTTTCTTGACTTCATCTTCCTTCTCCCGGCATTCAGATTAGTCCTCCCCCCCACCCGCCGACCTCTGTTCTGCACTCAAGACAGCTTTCTTTATTCATTAATGGTAATCACAGCATACAGAAGGGAATCCCACATCAGTAAGGGGCTCACAATTCTTCCTGTCTGGCATTCCGCATCTTGACTCATGGTCCTAGGTTTTCAGTGCCCAGTAGCTGATGCAAAGAACTGTCTCTTGCACATGGTGTGAAATGAGGAGGTGGAAAGCTTGACCCTCCCTCTTCCAGGGCAGCTGCTCTTCTACAAAGCTCCATTACCTCTTCCATATTTATTATATCTACAACTGGTGATAGGTGATAAAGAAAGGACATAAGAGCAATATCCAGATTTATCTACATGACCTGGGGAAGAGTGTTTGGCACCTCTTTTAAGATGTGAACATTTGTCACCTTCTGTCCTCAATTCTAGAGCCTCATCCTAGACTCTTACTTAAGGTGATGGAAACTCTGTAAAATATTCTGCTACAAGTAAAAGTGTAGAATATTTACAGTTTGCAGAATGCTTACATTCATCAGTAGCAACAAACTATTTTAGATCAAATCCGAGATTAAAACTAGATGTATCCAGCATACAGAAAAACTTTCACACACATTTCAACTGCACTAATAACAGTTCCTGTATCAGACTGTAACTTACATTCAATGTAACTGCAGATATAATTCATTGAACGACAGGGACAATGCCAGTCAACATCTTTTTTTGTTTGAGCCTGAAAGTAACTTTTAAAGTAGATCCATCCTGTGAGAATTATTTGTAAAATAAATGAGATATGTAAATATAGTACAGTTACACTCAAAATTTTTGATATTAGGTAAAAGACTGGTTTTGAGAGCTTTGAGTATCATGAGAGATTTTAATTTTCTGTCTGAACATAACCCAGGAGGTAGAATTTAAATGCGGCATGATTATCCCTCATCAGCTAATTTAAATCTTAAAGCTATCTTGCTCTGCATCCACAGTTTCTCTTTAACCGAGACCCACATTTTGTTGATCTGTAAGTACTATAGGGTGATTGTACTGATAGTTAATATGCTTAAATCTTCCTATGTACCTAATCCTGTTAATGATACTATTGTATTTATTCTTAAAATGCTTCATTATGCATTAATAAGTTTGGAACAAGGAAAGTCAGAAAATACAATCAGACTCTTGCCTCCAGTGGGGGTAGAACTTGAGTATGCAGTCAAGCCATTTGCAACCAAAGCTTATGGATCACCTTCCTCTCAGATAGTTCCTAAGCATACCAGCAGAACTTTCCGACTTGATGAAGAAAAATGGAAAACAGTATAAAGCAACAAACCTCATAAAACTATTTCTTTTTTCTTTCTTTTTTTTGTTTTTTTGTTTGTTTTTCAAGACAGGGTTTCTCTGTAGCTTTGGTGCCTGTCCTGGAACTAGCTCTTGTAGACCAGGCTGGTCTCGAACTCCCAGAGATCCACTCTGCCTCCCGAGTGCTGGGATTAAAGGTGCGTGCCATCACTGCCTGGCTAGAACTATTTCTTTAAAGAAAGATTTGTTTTAACTTTACTGTTTCATTTGATCACACCTGTGCCCACAGAGGCCAGAAGAAGGTGTTGGATCCTCTAAACATGGCGCTACTCCTGGTTAGCTGCCTTGTTGCTTCTGGGAACTCAACCTGAGTCCTCTGCAAGAGCAGCCACTGCTCATAAATGCTGAAGGAACTCTCTGACCTCATAATGTCAATTTTTTGATGACAAATATATTCACAGAGTAATTATGTTTTCATATGAAATTTTACATATTTTTGTATAGTTTGCGATTCCCAATTTTTTTTATTGTGGTTCTGTTCTCCATCTTTAGTACAAAATATCATCTGACCCCTTCTATATCCAGAGGAATTTGGTAGTAGTCAGAGCCAACTCCTCCATGTTTTATTTCATGTTACTATAAAGACATAAAATATGTGTGTGCTATGTTTAGTTTCTCACATGTGCTTCTGAAATCATTTAAATTGCTAATGTGGTGTTTGCATATTTGTTTGTATCTGTGTCTGATTTGATGACAGAATGCTGAGGTTCACTCATCAGTGGTTGGGACTCTACACCCCCCACCCCTTTTTTTAACTGATAAATGACTTGTTGCTCTGGACTGGGTCTTTACCCTTCAGATGCATCCCTACATATGGTCATTTGCATCACACGGTTTTGTGGTTTTGTTTATTTGTGGTCAGAGTGAATATAAAACAAACAGTTTTCTGTTTGTAAATGTTGGTGAGCTGGGGCTCACAGGGCACACGCTAGTTGGTTCCTAGTGGATCCCCATACCCACATTCCCTTTAAGGTGTTGGTGTAGCTTTTCTTCAGAGATATTGCCACAGTTTGTAAATTTTGGAAGCCCGGTGTTTCATTGTGTTTGGTTTATGTTTTCATCAATATTGATAAAATTAAGCATTTTTGTCTATGATTTGTGATTTCACAGCCTTTTACCATATTTCTATAGAGTTCTTTGTTTCTTATTTATTTTAATATTTTATTTGTGATATTATAGACAATCTTTGCTCTATCATTGGCTTTGGAAATATACTTTTCTAATGTTATTGTTTGCTTATTGAGAGTTTGTTTCAGAAAGGGTTTACACCGGACATACACACACACACACACACACACACACACACACACACACACGTGGGAATAAATATGTATTATGTCATTATGCAAGTCCAATTTTATGTAGATTTCTTTTCTTTTGTTTTAAGTAAGTAAGTTATTTCCATAGCATTTCTAGTTTGCTTGTGGTTTTAGATGATAATGAAGCTTTTTTTATTTTTAAAGAGTTAAGTTAGCATATTTATTTAATAATCGTTTTTTTCTTTACTTATATAAGTATGTATGCATCTATGGATGCATGAATGTATGCATGCATCTAGTGAGAGCCAATCCAGGCTGTCTCTTTTTCTGTTGACCTAGGTACATATCAGCTCTGTGATAATGCAACACTCTAAAGTTTGTAAGCATCTCATCTTTCTTTTACCTCATGATTTTATTGGCTGTTGTTTGGAAACCATACTTCTATAATACCTAATTCTATTTAAAGTCTTGTTGGGTTCTGGCCACAATTCTGTTCAATGTACACATTAAGTAAAGGGAGATTATCACTTATACCACTTATTCACACTTACATATCTACTTATTTGGTTTAGATATTGCTTGATAATTTTAATAAAATTAATTTTTCTTCACTAACCCTATCATTTACTACGATTTTTGGTTTTGAGATGTGATAAGTCCTACAGGTGGTATTTTTCCCTCTGTTTACTCTAATGTTTATTATTGCCATACACAGTAAAATGACTAACTATTAAATTTCAAGGTAAGACTTTACACTCATTATTTCTCCCACTTTCTCTCTCAGCTCAATTTTTAGTTTTCTTTCATCTGCTCTTCGCTTGTCTTCTTAGGATTTCTATTATTTCTGCATTGATTCTAGTGTACTTTTCAGCAAATACCTTATACTTTTTTCTCACAATTGCTAGCATTCCTCCATATTTCCTTTTTGGTTTTCCAAAGTAATCGATCTGCCAGCATATTAGTCTGGTCACTGGTAACGAGAGTCCTCTCCTTTTCTATTACATAGAATTTGTATTTTGGAGTGAAGTTATTGAGCTGTGTGTGTGCACTGAACTAAAGTTCAAACACAATTGGTGCTCTCAGATATTATTTCTTTGGAAAATTTTCCTCCTCTAACTTTCCCTTTATTTTGGCAACTAGCCATCTAACGTGTGCTTTTATGTTGTGTTGTTTTGTTTGTTGTAACATATTATCATTTTATCATTTTGGTTTGTCCCCTGGAAAAGGTGCTTAGAGGATTTTGAGCAACATCTGCAGATGCTGGAATGAGCCAGGGGTCATGAACTAGGTTGGACACTGTGATAACTAACACTATTTCTCTTCTCCAGCTGCAGCTCCTGCGAGTTAGGCCGTTCCTAATGTGCAGACTGAGGTTGGCACTGTTTCTAACATTGCCATTAACTAAGTCACATATGGAAACATATATAGTACAGTCCGCCTAGTTACAGTGCTTTAGATTTTAAAGTTACATTTATTCGTCCCATTTTTTATTTGGGGTGTGTGTGTACACGCTGTGCCAAGGCAGGCATGGAGAACTCAGGGCAATCTGCAGGAATTGATTTTCTCATTCTAACCTGTGGCTCCTAGAAATCAAATTTGGCTCATCAACCAGATTTGCTTTTGTTTTTCGAGTCAGGACTCCTTGCCTAGCCCTGGTTCTCCTGGATTCACTCTCAATTTCAGAAATCCCCCTGCCTCTGCCTCCTGAATGTTGCCATCAAAGGCATGAAACATGACTGCAGGCTTTGTCAGCTGTATTTGAAGTATATATTACCTACTATAACATGTTCACAGAATTTTTTTATAGCACAGTGCTAAAACTTTTCTCTCGTGCATACCTGAAACTTTTTACATTTTATTTATTTATTATGTATACAGTGTTCTGTCTGCACACCAGAGGAGGGCACTAGATCTCTTTGTAGATAGTGTGAGTCACCATGTGGTTGCTGGGACTTGAACTGAGGACCTCTGGAAGAGCAGCCAGTGCTCTTAACCTCTGAACCATCTCTCCAGCCCTACACTGGAGACTTTTGCCTACAGGATGATGACTGTTCTCTTCTTTCATTGGCCCGGATAACTACTATTATGCTTTCTGATTCTGTACATTTGATATTTCAGACACTCCACATGAATGGAGTCATACAGTATTCGTCCTTGTTTATTAAAATGTTGCCAAGTTCTATATTGTTTCTCAGCAGACTATTTTTTATGAGGATCTTGAGATTTTAGCTCAGCTGTGGTCATCAAAGGATTATTGACAATAGCCAAGATGTGGAGATTACTTGAATGGCCTTTGCTAAGGAACGAACAAAGAAAATATGGTTCATGCATACAGTGGGATGTTGCACAACCTTTTAAATAAATTACTATCTTACTGCTTCTTCCTTAAGGGGATGAATACTAGGTTTTTTACCAAAACCGTTTCTGACTTATAAACACAGCGAGAGCTGGAGAGACATTTATGATGCTGATCATGCGCAGTAGCAGAGGCGCTTGGGCAGACTTCACAGCGCTACAGCTTCAGGGTCTTCTGGTCTCGGACAGAGCCACTCAGTCTTGCTGAACTCGCCCTACCTCTAGGTGTTCAGGGGGCCACACTGTTTGTTGGGTCAGCCTTCTCCGAAGTAGTTTGGTTTCAAGTGTCAAGTTTATCCTCTGGCTTCAGTGAAGTTCTTTAGAATCTTGCCTGCCATTGCCTTTGGGAAGAAAACTGATTGCCCCTCTTTTCCCTGCTTCTCTTACTTGTTTAAGGCTACAGGGGAGCCAAAAGGGGAACTCTGCCCTCAGCCGGGGATTTGTGGCTGTGGGCACTCGATAGCATTCACAGTAAAAGTCGTGAGATGCAATGATGGGCTTTTGATCATCTAAGAAGTAGACTGGGGATAAAGAAATAAATACTAGGGTTTTATGATTAAATCCTAATCCTGCTGTATTTAATTTTAATTTTTATAGAGCCTGAAAAGTTTCATCTTTTTTTACACTTTTTAAAATTCTTTTTATATTTTCCCCTTTTTGTATAAAGAAAAGGGTATGAGGAGAATTATTAGTGGTACCTGGGATAGTTCAACAATAATTATCCCTCTGGGGTAACGCTGGTTTAGTGGTATGTTGGGACAGTTACATATTTATTTAGTTTTTCAATTAGAAGGAATACCCATCCATACTCAGTGTGCCTTAAACAAAATACGGTTCATAAATAAATGACTCATAAAAACAAAATCATCTCATAATTTGAATAGCACTGTAAAATCTTTCATTTGTCATTCAAGAAGACAGACTATAGGTCCCATGCACACTTAGCATGACCTCAAATCTAGCTCTCATTTTATACTGATTGGGGGTTACTGTTGAACACTCTTTTTAATCAGTCAGGATATACTAATCACTTGTTCTTCTTCACTTTGTTGTTGTTGATTTGCATGTGTGAGGTATCAATTAAGCATTATCTATAGGTGAGCTACAGATTGCTTCTTGGATATATTGCAAACACAGCCGCTGGCTCTCCTGTAATCTTGCAGCTCTGGAGGCGCTCCCGGGTAGCCTGCATGATTAGACATAGAACATATGGGTTTTCTCCATTGTCTGCTGCTATTTACTATCCATGTTTGGTTTAATGTAGCGGGGGAGGTATCCACACATTAATGCATGTGTCCTGGGTTGTCAGAGGCATTTGATCTGCCTGGAGCTAAGTTTGTAGGTGGCTGGGAGACACCAGGCCAGGCTGTTGAGAACCAGACTTGGGTCCTCTGTGGTACCAGTGCCCACTGTTAAAAACTAAACCACCTCCCCAGCTCCATTTTCTTTATTCTTGAAGATCCAAGTTAGATCCCAGGAAACATGGAACACTTTCTGCCTTATCCAACTTCAAAGATCCTGGTCACCATCTTTATAAGGTTTAAAAGGTGGTCTCAGTAACTTCTGAAAATGCTTTTTGGCAATTTGGATAATTGGAACCCTGTTTTAAAACCAGAAGATAAATATTTTGAACCATACAATTTGCCTCTTTGTTTAGCAATTCAGACTCGTACCTTGTCTTTAGTATTCAAATAATGAATTATAGAGATTGTCTTCTAAGCTGGTATAGTTAAATAACTCCTTGAACAAGACTTTCGAAACATGTGGGTTCTCTGTAATGAAAGCTGTTGCCCCCTCAGACCAGAACCCCAGTCGTCTTCCATTTTTGAGTCAGTGACACTCTTTTGTGTCTTCTTGTTGTTGGTTTTTTTCTTTTTGAGACACTCTAGTTTTCTGTCACGTCATTCTTCAGGAAGTGGCTTTTGCCTTAGGAAGAATGGCATCAGAGGAGAGGCTGGCACAACTGAGCTGTGGTCATGGGTTGCTAGGTTGGCATTTGTGGGCATCGACTCATTTCCCTTACGGAATCACCCCCTGCAAAGTTAATACACATGCGAAAACTAAGTTACAAGATAAAATAAACTGGCTATGGCAGGATTTCAGGTTTCCTTAAAGCCAAAGATCAAACCCCTAAATTAAGAAAGCTTAATATGTAGGTTGAAAGGAGTTCTTTGTTCTCTGTTGTAATTACCTTTTCCATTTTCCGTGCCAAATAAGGCACAGATTACGCAACTGTCAGTCAGCACCTGTGTACTCCTTCTTAAAATGTGTTCTCATTTCCCTAAATGTCAGATGAGAGTGATAGGCATGCATTGATACCCCTAAAACTGCTGCATGCTTGTACTTGGCACGGCGCCAAGAATGATGCGGGTTCCCAGTGCAGTGACTTCAAGTGGTGCCATCCTAAGGGGCTACTGGGACAACGCCTGGGAGATGGCATTGTTTTAGGAGGCTTTTGAATCATAAGTTGTGACATTAAACACAGAGTTTGCATTTGTTTACGTGCAGTGCTGCTCATGGACAGCAGAACACGTGCCTTACGTGCATTCCCAGTTGAGCAAGGGTTCAACGCTGGGCTGTTTTGAGGATTTCGTCGTAACTCTTGGAGGTCATCATCTCTTCCAAGTTTGGGGTTTTTGTCATTAACTTATATAGTTCCGATTCATTTGTATTTTAGTATATTCTCCAGCTATTGAACATATTAGCTTGAGGATTGGTTCTGTCCTCTATAGAGATGAAAACAATTTGGGCTTACTGGATTCCCCAGTGGCTTGGCGTTACGTGTTTGTAGCACAGCTATGTAGCAGAGCCAAGGCCAGAGGTTGGCTTTGTCTGGGATCAGTAAGACCTGCAGTAACAGGATGAGGCATACTTAAGAAAGTCCCAGCCGGGCGGTGGTGGCGCACGCCTTTAATCCCAGCACTTGGGAGGCAGGCGGATCTCTGTGAGTTCGAGACCAGCCTGGTCTACAAGAGCTAGTTCCAGGACAGGCTCCAAAACCACAGAGAAACCCT
>NW_004949149.1:897708-915618 GCF_000317375.1 Microtus ochrogaster
AAAAAAAAAAAAAAAAAAAAAAAAAAAAGAAAGTCCCAGTTAAGCAGGCAAGGTTCACGTGGAAAATGCCTGAGCAACAGCAGCCACAGTTGTGCACACGTGGCTTTCATGGAGCTCAAAGCAGAGCAAGAACACGCTCCTTCTGACAAGTTCCTTCAACATACTAGTCAGATCTGGGTTACTCTGATTCTGTGGTTTACAACCTTATTTACAGAGAGCTCTGCTTCTCTTCTCCCTCTTCATTCTTTAAATTATTTTCTGCTTTGCGATTCTCTGCCCCCACGGAATAAGGGTAGGGGTTTGATCTTTGCAGTGTATTTTATCAAAACCACATCTAAGTGATGTTTTATATGATAGATAACATTGAGTACTGACAGCTAAGGCTGTTGATAAGAAATCAACTTCCACAACAAGGTTATTACAATTATCTAATTTTAATTATCTAATTTAATGGGGTGGAGACATGAACTATTCAAAGTCATTTATGCCTGTTTAACATGGGGGTCATTAAAACACAAAGAACAAAATACACAGAAATACATTTGCTGCACACATGGTTTGTGTAAAACAATAGGAACACAATAGTCTAGTGAAGAAGTGGGGGAGAAAAGCTCAGAGAAGCAGCAATAATACAAATTAGAGCTCATTAAATGCATGCGAATGCAAACTCTCCCATCGATGTGATGCAAATGCAAATTAGAAACCTGCTCTGGAAACAGGTTTCACAATAAATACATAAATGCACACGTGTGTACTTCATGATGAGCAATTCTGCTAGTAAACAGAGCTAGTTGACTTGTATTCGTATATTCATGAATATATTTATGCAAATGTGCAGAAAACACTATTGGTTATAGCTAGCAAATGGAACTTTTCACAGTAGAATTCACCAATACCAGTAATTCAGAAGCATAACCAAAGAGGAATGAGAATGGGTAGCAAAGATGCACATTAATAGGTAGAAAAGGGAAAGCAAAGGAAAGGGAAGGAAGGAAGGTAGGAAGGAAAGAAGGAAGAAAGATTACCTGTTATCTGACTCGTTTTAGTATAAATTGTAAAAATCTACTATTTTCTCTGTGTCTAATCAAGGAGCATTGACCTCTGAGATGCTTATGTAAACCCGGGTTTTGGAAAGCAGATTGAAATGAGTATTGTTTCTGTAGTTTGGAAATCCAGATGCTCAGTCTAATGGTCGAAACTTTACCGTTCATTGATCACTTCTGATTTTGTTTGTGTATGAGCACTTCCACCACAGCGGGATGATCCTAAGAAGGTTGAGCCGAAGACTGGGAATGTACTTAGATTCTAGGGGCTTTGTTCTCTTTCCAGGCTCTCTAGTAGAAGATCAAAGACTCCTCCATCAACGTAACTTCATATCGCTCTTGATGTCAGGTTAAAAAATTTATTGCCATGTGGCTTCAATGAAGGCTGTTTAGAAGGGAACAGATGAATCTGCTAAGGCCACAGGGGACAGAGATTTGCTGGTGGTGGGGTGGTCAGGGATCTGCTTTCAGTGTCCTGATGATGAAGTAGTATCCTAGGAACTCCACCTTTCACTTCCTTCATCACACATTTCCTAAACAGAAATCATGTTATTCACTAACTAGATCCAGGACCTCTAACAGCAAATGTTTCCATAATGTCAGAAGGAAAATTTGTTTATAACTAACTCTTTTCCTATGAAAGTTTCATTTCATGTGGTTTCTTGTTATCTGCTGTGTAAATGGAATTTTACCAAATAGTCTACATTAGAGGGGTAAGGGTTCATGAACTCTGACACTTTTAAGTCTAGTGCTTTGTTACCAAAGGCAGCAATAAGACATGGTGACTGGACCTTGTAACTTTTCATCTTAAATATAGGGTACACACAAGATTTTCTTGCTTTTCAAAAATTGACAATTTTTGTGAGATGTGTACATGTCTGTTTTCAGGATGTATTTCAAATAGATGCTAATAAAATATGAACATCTTATTCTCTCAAGGCGCATTCCCTTTCCCCGATGCTTGAAGATTTACTGAGCATTCTGTATTAAATACATACATAATGTTGCTTTCGACTTACTCCTGTTTGTATCCTTCCTCTGCTTCTGCTGCAGAATGAACTAGGCCAGGCCACTAGAATCTGACTGTGTGGCATCCTTCTATTGCATCTCCTGACTGTTTTATGTGTTGTTGTCTGTATGTTGCCTCCACATCCTAGGGCCGGGATTTCAGGCATGCTCCAGTCCACACATATTTTCTGAAGCTGTTAAAATTTAAGTAATCTTATGACACGTCAATAAGACCAGCAGGTATCACAGAACAGGAAACCTTCTCAGATGCTGTTAATTCTCTCCTGATGCACAACAGACTCCAGTCCATGTCAAGTCCTCCACCACCAAAGCTTCATCCCTAAGGTCCCCAAGCAGTGATCCAAAGACTCCCTTGGTGCCATACACCTCCTCCTAATGAATTTAGAATAAGTGCTGAGCCTCTTCCTTTCTAGCATCAAGTTGGCTTTAATATCCTAAGAACAGTAATTGCCATCAGTCTTTATTCTATTTGATGCTGGGGAAAAATCTAAGTTTCTACCTAAAAATTCCTGGGCATCTTCAGTGACCAGTTCTGAGTGCCATAGCTCCAATCTAACTGCTGCTGTTCATCATGGCAGGCAAATCTCAGTGCTCAGTAGCTAGTGGAATACTTTATAAGAGAACATATTGGAATATATTCCCATTGCCACCGATTCATATGTAGGGTCACACTTCTCCATAAGACACTGGGGCAGTTTGAATCATGTATTAATATTCTTTAGGACCCTCGTTACATCTTATACTGAAACCCCACTCACTTTATTTCTCATCCAAATTGTGATAGCCAAATGCCAAATATGTTTTTTTAGAATGTACTCAATTCTGATATTTCACAAAAAAATGACTTGATGATATGATGTCAAGAAATTATTTTTAATATTTAAACATTCCTAACAAAGGAAAAATAATAGTCAAAGATAAAGCCAAGAGAAATTAAATGTTCTGATTTTGCTTCTTTTGGTTTCTGGTTCTGTTCCATCCATGCACAGGGTCCTTCAAAGCTTCAGTGCGTGTGTGAGGCACCTCTCCTCCGTGGCTAAATGAGGAACATACATGCTAGCTGGCAATTATTTTTCTGGGTTCCTGTCCTAGTTTCTTTTCCTGGTCTTGTGATAAAATGTCCTGATAAAA
This sequence comes from Microtus ochrogaster, assembly GCF_000317375.1. Taxonomy (NCBI): domain Eukaryota; kingdom Metazoa; phylum Chordata; class Mammalia; order Rodentia; family Cricetidae; genus Microtus; species Microtus ochrogaster. The sequence goes on from NW_004949149.1 coordinate 900,912, forward strand.
GCCACTTAAAGGAGAAATGGTTTGTTTGAATCTCAGTTCCAGGTCACAGCCCATCCCTGCCAAAAAGTCAAAAGAGAACATCCACAGTCAGGAAGAGAGTGATGGAGTAACCCATGCCAATGAACTTTCTTCTTCTAGGTATCTAAGCACCCAAGCCTGGGAAACGGTGCTGCCCACAGTGGGCAGATCCTCTTACATCAGCAAATGTAGTCACTTGTAGGTCTCAGGGTCCCTTCTCCTGGGCCATTCTTGACTTTGTCTGGTTGATACTTGACACTAATGTTTACTCTTCCATTTCCTGTGTCCTGTTGATACTTGACACTAACGTTCATTCTTCCTTTCCTCATTTCTTTGCACTTTAGTGTTTTTCAGCTTTTCATGGTCAGAGTAAACATTTTCTTAATCTTCATTGTTCTCTGAAGCAGCGGGCGGAGCTCTGGGCTGTTGTCTCTCTGCGGACTGCAGCTCACAACAGGCTCAGACACTAGCCTTTGTTTCTGCAATTGCTCCCGCTTTCTGCTCTCTATAACAGACACTGCTTGTTGCATCTGAACAGCAAATCTTTCTAAAACTGCTTTCTAACCGTTTTGTAATTTCTTTCATAGAAAAGCTTTCAAAATGAGAGATAGAAAAGCACTTCTCCGCTTACCAAAGCCTCTCATGTGTATGCCTTGTTTACTAAACTCCTAAACTTGGATAGCTCTTCACAGGTATTTTGTCACTAAATCAACATTCAGTTTTAGCCCAGCAGGCGTCATCACTATCCTTCTTGAGCTTCCAGTTGTTTCCTCAAAATGACACATTGCTCTTTAGTCACAATTCTGAAAATGTCTTGAGTGTGTCCCCTTAGGGCAGTGATGTTCTACAATCCTGATTTCTATAAAACAAACAAACTGCGCATCTTGATTTGGAATGTGTGCCCATTTCTTAGGTATAAATATCTTCACCATGACAGGTTGTAAGCTTCTACTGAGATTTGACCAAGTGCTTTTGACCAGTGCTGTAGCCCTCATTAGCTGGATAGAGTATAACAGCAGAATAGCATGACCGACAAAGCCAGCTTCCCTATCTACGACTATAGACCACAAGGAACAGAATCCATGGTCCCTAAAATCTGTCCATTTAGTGACAGCAGAATGTGATAACTACTCTCTTCTAAAATTATAATTCCCAAATGCTTGTGTTTCTGTCTGACTTTACCAGATAACCAGAGGCTCCCAGTTGTCTGGGAAGTGCTTGGCAAGGCTTTTTCAGTTGTCCTTTGGTCCATGATCACTATAGGTTTTCTAGAGACTCTAACTGGCTTCTTCCTTTTAATTTATTGAAAAAGCTTATTTTTGCTATTTCTTGAAAGACAAGTTTTCAGACTATGCTGAGATTCATTCTCAGACAATGCTCAACCCAAAACTCTTTTGAGAGCTTCTTTGCCAGATACTCTGCCTGACTCTTTATGAATTGCAAAGCAAGTTGTTAGGACAAGCCAGTTGATGACATATGACTGGTGGCATTTATCTCTTGTCTAGAAAACTCGTCCAGTTTAAAGAGCTAAAACCTGAGAAGACTATTTGAACGTCACGCAATGCTTATATGCTTTCCCCCTCATAATGATGTTTTTGTTTCCCTATATAGGCTGTGCTGCTAGTTTAATTTTCAGTAGGTAATTTCCCCAGGATATTTCATAGACAGTCACCAGAATTCTTACACAAGCAATCAACTTTTTCTATTTTGATTTAAAAGGACTTCTTCATTAACACCCACATATTGTTGTATCCGTTTTCCCTCTAATATTTAACTGATTGCTCCTCATCATTAAAAGGGTGTAGAGGTGAATGTTATGGGCCATAATATCACTGTATCGTGTCTCACACAGGTATCTGTTCTAGTTCCTTCTGTGCACTAGAGCACACGAGGTAAAGCAGATGACCCTTTCTGGGAAAGCTTTAAATATGTGTAAGGAGTGGATATCCACCTTTCTAGACTTTCCAGTGATAACCATGTGCCTATCAGCTTATGTTTAAGGGAATGGAATCCACTGACCTAGATGTAGTTTTGACTGAAATGTGACTTAATGGTTTAGGTTAGATGTGGCCTCCTCCCTAAAGCCGAGAAAGTCAAATCTGTTGGGAGATTTTTGAGACATGTATTACACACATACTGGTTTCACTGTATCTGCATTCCCCACATGATTTTGATATGCAATGATTTTAAAAACACCAAACCACTATATAAATCTTCACATGGTCATGTATTCATGCCAATAATTCCCTTAAACATACAAAAATACAGTAAACAGTTGAAAAAATAATTGATATTTTCTTTGAACAAAATGTAACATCACAAACCACCATGTCATAAATAATTTAATTCAAAAAGGAAATGAGGAGAGCAGTCCTTGTGGGTGTCTAAGGGTCTTTCACTGAGCTAGTGAACTGTCAGCAGTTGAGGGTGATGAAGCAGTGTTCACAGAGAAGATGTGGAAAGTTACAAAACAGGACGAACTCCATGCAGAGACCCGACGAAGACCCGAAAGGGGAGCTGCTGAGCACCCCAGATGAGCTTCTGTGGAGCAGGCTATCTTTAGCTACACAGTTATGGAAATGGTACCCTTGGGAAGAGCGACTTTTCTTCTGGCTCCTGATTTCTGTTTCCAGGACGAGCTAATTGCTTGGAGTTAGCATCTTCTGATTGTCCTCTGTCTTCATGGATCTCACATGCAGCTTCATGAGAGTCCTCTGTGCCCTTCTCTATGGAGATATCCAGCACTGGTATAGACATGTGCATGCTGCCTGCCATGGACCAGCTGAGCATCAGAAACACATTGTGACGGGAGATGAACAGCTGCCTGTCAGAGATCCTTACGATTCTTCTAGAGTAAGAAATAAACAGGCTCCCAGCCTCATGCTCACCAACCCCTAACAGAACTTTTGGAAATAGCCGTTTAAAAGTTGCTCACCCTGGCCCACTCCTCACCTCTCTGTTGGCTGCACATACACAGGGTGACTAAGGGAACTTGTGGTGATATGGAATGCTCTCTGTCACTCTGAGTTTCCGAAGGATTCCAGTAAGCAAATTTCCTCCCCACCTTCTATTTCCCTTTAAAAGCAAAAGTAGTTTTATGAGTAAAGAGCTTAAGTGATTAAAATTTCATAGTTAGCTGTCACCCCAAAAATGATACTATCCCAGTTAGAAGATCAGTGGATGGGGCAGGTTTCAGCTAGAGGATACGTGTGTTAGTCTCACTGATTAACACAAGGTTTCTTTAGTTTTTATCGGAAAGCACACAACAGAAGCATCTGCTGGATTTCAACCACAGAAGAGAACCCACACCTGAACTTAGGATTCCAACTCCACTTGACATTTCTGTTTATTGGTGGAAAGAAAATCACTGACTTAAATGAAATGACATTGAGCAATAGTTTACGGGTTTGCATGGGTTTATATTTCACATGATCCATGACTTAAGAGTTCTAATCTTTATTAGTAAACAAGCTATCCAAGTTTATCTTTGGGCCAGTTAGCAGGTTCAGGGGGTAAGGGTACTTGCCACAAAATCTCAGTGACCCAAGTTTGACCCCTGAGACCCACAGAAGAAGAGAACGGACTCTGGAAGTCATGCTCTGACTTCCATATGTTAACTGTGCACATGTGCCACACACATATGAATCTGCGTGTGTACACACACAAACACACACATACACACACACACTAAATATAATAAAAATTGAAGTAAAAGTGGGCCGTTAGGTTATTGGTTTATGTGGCTGGTCCTGGAGAGCCAACCCATGATTTCAAGCATGCTATCTGAGTACTAACTGAACAGCTCAGCCTTCTATGTTGTGGCAAAAGCGACTTTGACTTTGTAGGTCATAAAATTGAGCAGAAATACATACCTGTACTGAGAACCAATATCACTAAGTAACTATTTTTTTTCTTAGGGCTTTTAATTTCACATGATTCATGACTTAGGAGTGCCAATCTTTATTAGAAAACAAGTTATTAATGTTTAAGTGTCTTTGGGCCAGTGGGAAGGTTCAGGGGGTAAAGACGCTCTAGGTTTTGCTCTTAAATCTGGCTAACTGTTTCAAGAAAAAATAAAAATAGAGGAGGTTTCCTTTGCCAGGTTCAAATCTTTGTGTGTTGTATTGGATTCCAAATTTCCTTTCAAGTTACAACCCAGGGAAGGCAGAAGCTTTATTTACTTCTCATGGATCAAAGAAACGATGAGCTGAGCGCTGAAGAGACGGGAGACTGTGATTGGGTATGGCCGGTTTCATCTTTGCTTTGGAGGAACAGGTTGCCCAGGAAATGAAGGACTGGCACAGAAACATGTATCCAAGGGCCTTCTGAGCATGAAAGCCAAGCTGGGATCTTAAGAACCGATATAAGAGTCTCAGCTGGGGACGAATAGAATAGTCACAAATGGCAAAAGAACATTTCAGAAATCTGTTTTGGGTCAGTATTGAAAATAGCTGATTTTTGGCAGTGTGGAATGCTTTCTGCATCCCACCCAAGCAAGCACCCTTTCACTAAACTACAGTCCCTGGCTGGAGAGGAACAGGTTCTTACTGACTCTAAGGAAATAATAGGCCACTGCCACAATCTAACAATATTTGATAATAGCTGAAGTGTTTGAAAGAATGCTTCTTCACCTAATAAGATTAAATGTTTAATTTAGCTTAAATAGCTCTTTTTCTTTTTACCTTTTATCGGAAATAGCTTTTCTTCCTCACATAATATATCATGATTGAATTTCTCCTCCCTCTACTCCTTCCGGTTTCTTTCCTACCTCCCCTTCCATCCCAAGCCACTCTCTTACATCTCTCTCTAGAAAACAAACAGACTTTTCTAAGGGATACTAATAAACTAAAATATAATGAGATAAAACAAAAGCAAACACATCAGAATTGGATAAAACAAGCAAACAGAAGGAAATGAGCCTAAGAGAAGGCACAAGAACCAGAGATCTATTGTAATTCACACACTGAGGAATTCGATAAGAACGCTAAACTAGAAGCCACAGTCCATTTACGCAGAACACCTACCTGGTGCAGACTTGCGCAGGCCCTCTGAGTTCATATGACTTTGATCTTGTTGATTTTGAGGTCCTGCTTTCTTGGTGGCCTCCATCCCTCTGGCTCTCACACTCTCTCTACCTCCTCTTCCACGGGGTTCACTGATTCTTGAGGGGAGGGGTTTGATGAAGATGTCCCTTTTAGGGTCGAGTGTTCTGAACTTTCTTACTCTCTCCATGTTTATTTGTGGGTCACTGAAGGAGGGAACTTCTCTGATGTTGGCTGGGCAAGACATTGATCTGTGAGTATAGCAGAATCTCATTAAATCATTTTATTGATTTTTTTTTGTTTTTATCTTGTTCATTTGTTTATAGAATGGCAACATTTGCTTTTTTTCCCTAGGTCCCTGATCTATCTAGTCTCGGGTTCTTAGTCACCCAAGCAGTATTAAATGTGGGTTCCATCTTGTGGAGTGGGCCTTAAGTCAAATCAGATATTGTTTGGTTACTCCCAGAAGCTATGCGTCATCTTCTAGGCAGACAGCATTGTTAATCAAAGCATTTATAAAAAGTTGGTATTTATGGTTTGTTTTTTTTTTTTTTGTAGCATGCAGAGTACCTTTCTGTAACAAAGATGCTAGGACATAGAGATGAAGGTATCATTTCAACTTCTCCATGTTCAACGAGTTATGTGGAGTTGTTTTTAGCAATGTGGCTTTGCTGTTAGTTTATGCAGAATAACCTATAATCTTGGTGATAGCCCAGATTGTTTGGAGATTCCAAATGGGGACCCTTTGGCCAAAACCTCAATTAGATATAACTGTATCTGGTATAAGAAGTTTCATTTAGTGACAAGAGATGGCAAGTTGGGGCTCTATCTTCCCCATTATTTGACAATTTTATTTAGATCATTTGTATATATGTATATGTTTTAGGAAGTCTCTACTGTGTTTGGTGTCCATACTACCCCTCAAATGTCCCTGTCTCTCCCCATATGCCTTCTCTAACTCTCTTTCCATTTCCCCTCCCCATTTGATCCTCCCACATTCAACCCTCTCCCCCTCAACACATCCATCCATAGCTACTCTATTTCCTAAGATCTATCTCCCCCACCTCCTGTCCCTTGCTCTATACCTAACCACTGCGATTCTGTAGATTGTAGCTTGGTTATTATTGACTTAAGCAGCTAATATTTACATATAAATGAACGCTTACCAAATTTTTCCTTCTGGGTCTGAATTGCCTCATTCTAGTTTTTTTTTTTCTAGTTTCATTCATTTAAGTGTGTATTTTTTTAAATGACTGAAGTAATACTCCATTTGGTACCACATTTGCTCTATCCATTCTTCTGTTGATGGAGAGCTGGATTGTTTCCAGTTTCTACCTCTTATTAATAGAACAGCAACGGACATATTTGATCAAGTGTGTTTGGGGTAAGATGAAGTGTCCCTTGGGTGTATGCCCGAGAGTGATATAACTAGATCTTGAAGTAGATCAGTTTCCATCTTTCTGGGGAACTGCCACAGGGATTTCCATAGTGACAGTACAGGTTTGCTCTCCTAATAGCAATAGCTGATTGTCCCCCTTGCTTTGTGTCCTCGCCAGCATGAGCTGTCACGTGTTTTTGTTGATCATTGCCATTCTGACAGGTGTAAGAGGGAATCTCAGAGTTGTTCTGCTTTGCCTTTCCCTGATGACTAAAGATGTTGAATATTTCTTTTAGTGCTTCTCAGTCATTTTGAGTTTCCTCTTTTGAGAGTTCTCTGTTCAGGCGCACATCCCATTTTTGATTCCATTGTTTTCTTGATATCTAGCTTATTGGGTTCTTTATGTGTGTTGGGTATTAGCCCTCTGTTAAAGGTAGAGTTGATGAAAACTCTTTTCCTGTTCTGTAGGCTGCCACTTTTGTCCAATGATGGTGCCCTTTCCACAAATGAGTTTTTAACAAATTGATTAAAAAGAGAGCCCCCAACAAATAAAATAATCAGCATCTTTGTCCCTCTCAACTCACCAGAAAAATTCCTAATCCATTTTCAGTTCGGCACCCAGAGAAAAGCTTTGTAACAGACAGACACTGAGGCATGAAGTGTCTGATTTGCTTCTGGGACAACAGTTCAGTGAATCCTCTTTCACTGGGGATGACAGTCTGATCAGGGCACTGGATAAAGGTGACTCAAATGACAGATGAGGGACCAGACACAACAACATATGGTGATCTTGAAAGGTCTTGCCTAGCGAGTGAACCTGAGCTGTTCATGTTTCAAATGACGCTACAAGTTACCGATAAACATATTTTTCTTTCAATAAGTGATCCATGTTTTCAAGGAATATGAGAATGTTTGAACATTAAAAGTAAAAAAAAAAATTATCACTTTTCATCTGAATATCCATGTGTTTTAGTCTAGCCACAAACATCTGATCTATTCTGTACTTTAAAAAAGTATTTATTCCTTTGAAGAGCTTCAGAAAGGTGAAATTATCCAACAGAGATGGTTGTAGTGCCAAGAGCTTGATGCATTGGTGGTACACGTGAAAATGTTTTTGAAATTGGAAGAAAACAACTTTAGATTAAAAATTTAAATTATTACATAATATATCCTTATATGACTGTTCGTGTGTGTGTGTGTGTGTGTGTGTGTGTGTGTGTGTGTGTGTGTGTAAGAAGGATGTAATAAAGAAAGAATTGTCTAGGTTCCACTGAGAGGTTTATGCCTGGAGGTCTCCCTCCTAGGATCCTAGGATCTCTGTATCCAAACAGACATGATACACTTTGGCTGCTTCTGGCCCATGAGCTTTTGCCTAAACACCAAACATAATACCTGAGGGTTGAGCCTCTGCTTCATTGCTTCCTAGACTTGGCAAAGGTGTCACTTCCCAGAATAGACAGCCAGATGGCTTCTGTGAAGCATATGCTTCTGAGCTGGCTCTGTGTCCTGTGACATCACAGGCCCAGGCCACATGCCTGCACTCAGATTGCAAGGAAGAATCAGCAATGGGTTTCTGACATTTGCCTGGCTGTGCGTGAGCAGGGGAACCTTTCCAGACAGAAGAACCATTCTCCTCACAGGTTCTGTACTAAAGAGTAACCATACTGGTCTATCTCCCACAAGCCCAGGGATTATCTAAATTATGGTATGGATGGATTAGCTTCTTGCTTAATAACTAACAAAAGTGCTACAGTTGAGGTTGCAAAATCTTACTGTATGATAGGTCCCATTTAAACCACTGGGATTTTCTAGTTCTACTATTCATAAAGAAATAACATTTGAAGATCGCCATATATTAATTTCTCATAGCTAAGAGAACCTACTAATGTATTAATGAGGACAGAGGAGTGAGGATGGGTATCTGAAGTCTCACTTGCTCTAGAATAGCATTCTCAGAATGGAGAAAGACAACTTTGAATATTATGTGGACTTAGCATTGCACTGTGAGCCTCTGAGAAGTTTTTTTTTTAATATTTATTTATTTGTTATGTATACAATATCCTGTCTGTGTGTATGCCTGCAGGCCAGAAGAGGGCACCAGACCCCATTACAGATGGTTGTGAGCCACCATGTGGTTGCTGGGAATTGAACTCAGGAGCTTTGAAAGAGCAGGTAATGCTCTTAACCTCTGAGCCATCTCTCCAGCCCCGCCTCTGAGAAGTTTTGACTCTTCTTGAGTCTGTGTGTAATGGTGATAATAGTCAACCAAGTTAATATAACACACATTTTCCAGTATTCTTTATTGTTATTTTTTAGGCACATTCTAGTTATTCCTATTTAATACATACTGTAGAAATTCTCTGTTCTTCCTTTCCTTATTCTCTCTCTCTTCCCTTTCTCTCTCTCTCTCTCTCTCTCTCTCTCTCTCTCTCTCTCTCTCTCTCCCCCCCCTCCCACTTTTATTTGTTTTGTGATGGACTCACATTCACATTCTATAGGTCTAGCCAGCCCTCAACCCACCCTGTAGCTCTAGGTGATATCAGTACTGCTGGTCTTTCCTCAGCCTTCTTTTGAATGCAAGATGGAGGTGTGAGCTGATGCCACACCTGGCTTATGTTCCCCTTATGTTTGAGGTTACTTCCCTAGAATAGAATCCTATAATTAAAACTGCTTAAAACTACCACATTGAAAGTGTGGACATGTGTTTACTGAGAAGCCATTTTCTGGGAAGCCAGTACCACACTTTTTATTGGATTATCATGAAGAAACAATTTTGTAATTTCATGTGATTGCTCAGCATACTTATTCCTAAGACCATGCTGATGCTTGACAATCAGTTACCTAAAAGCGTGTTTGATAGATGTTAAGATACAATGTACTTGACAGGGGCATCTTCTCCTAACTATGTGGTGTTTGAATGCTGCTTGATGTTCTAGTACAGGGCCAAGAACTATGTTTGGGGATGCCGGAAAAATAGGATTTAAAGTAATCCCTGAAAAGCTTCAAATGTGAACATTTTTTCTTCTTGCCAATATGTTAGATCAACTATTTCTGGTCGTTGCTTTACTAGTTATTTTCCTGGGTACTAATAATGTCAAATACTCTTCCATTTGTTCCTCAAAGAGCTGTTTTTAATTGTAAATTATCCTTTGGCTACTTATCTACTTAGTGTTAAAAGTTTATTTAAAATACATTTTATTGCAGCAGAGCTATTGCAAATAGCATCTAATTTTATTTTGATATTTAAGCTAGAGGAGTTTTTCTCTAGTATAACGTGCCAGACATTTTCTTTGTATAATCATAAAGATTTCAAAAGCATACTTGGTTTCTCTAAAATTGTATGCAAATAAACTACACTTAATTTTATTTTTATTTTGCATTTCCTTGTGTTCACCTCAATAATATACCTAAAGCTATCATCTGATGTGGGAGTGTCATATATCAATCTGTTGATTTCATTGGCTAAGCAATAAAGAAACTGTTTGGCCCTCATAGGTTAAAACATATGTGGGTGGAGTAAACAGAACAGAATGCTGGGAGGAAGAGGAAGTGAGGTCAGACTCCACAGCTCTCCTCTTGGGGGCAGACACCTCAGAGAGACGCCATAGCTCAGCTCTCGGGGGCACACGCGATGAAGCTCCGACCCATGATGGACGTAGGCTAGAATCTCCTGGTAAACGCACCCTGCGGTGCTACAAAGATTATTAGAAATGGGCTAGTCCAGGTTCGAGCGTTAGCTGAGAAGAGGCTAGATATAGTGGGCAAGCAGTGTTTAAATGAATACAATTTGTGTGTTGTTATTTCGGGGCATAAGCTAGCCAGGTGGCCGGGGTGCTGGGGACGCAGCCCCGCCGCTCCTATTACAATAATCATCTATACCTAATAGAATATATTTGATTTAATTCTGAAACTTAGGCAGGCAACGACTAGAAAATTTTCTTCTGCTGTATTTGTAGTTCATGTTTTAATGTATGCTGAATTTAAGTTTTCTCTCTATCTACTTCCATGGGGTTTTGTGTCACTTTAAATTAAATTATACTAAAGAAGATATCAATGAATTTGGCCCCCTCCAAAATCAATGGGAGAATGAAGTAACGGTGTTGCCATTTTAATAAGTAGCATGGTATCACCTAGTGCCTGTCGGGGGCTACACAATGTTAAATGAAAGAATGTATAAGGTAATATATTTGGGAAGAGCCCCATATTGTGCCATTAATACCTGCATCCCTTTCAGAGTCATTTCCGTACTGTGTTAAGTGTTGGGTTACAAAAACATTTTATCATTAGTGCAAATGCATCTCTTTAATATCCATATTCAAAATTTACTTTATGATCCACAGCTTCAATGAACTCCAGAAAAAATTAACAGGCTGTAAAATTACTCCCACTGGAATTTTTACTTGAATTGCATAAAAACTAGAAATTAATTTGTGCAACAAGTGATATTTTCATTGCAAATACTTTCTTGCTCATGCGTGCATTTTCGCTCCTTAGCTCTTCTTACAGCTTTCTCTAATTTTATTTACACTGCTCTTCATAAGTATTTCATTAATTTTGTTGTTACAGCTGTAATGATTCAAGTTATTGTTGCTGCTACGGGAAGTTACATTCGTATATTTTTAATGCTTTACTTTCTATTTATTACTATTACACAGAAAAGTTTGTGTTGCAAATTTACCTTACAACCTGGGAATATGCTTGAGTTATTTTATCAATTTTAACAATTTTTTGTAGTATTGTATGGTTGAATTAAGAGCATTTTGAGCTGGACCTTAGTGACAGCTAAATTGTCCTTTGGTCTTAAAGTGGGTGGTGGGAATAGGCTGCAGAGTAAGAATTTGGAAAGTTGCTTTTGGAGACAGAATTGTTTATTTTAGAAGAGGGTGATGAAAATAACATTTAATAACTACATATAGATGTCATATGAAGCAGATACAGAACTGCCAGTACCTGTAGGAAAGAGAGGTTTTATTTTGGGGTGGTCACTGGAAGACCTCTGTACTTAAGATCCCCTGAGTCACCTAGCATGCTCTCTCCTGGGCTGTTGATCGCTTCTCAACTCAACCCTTCTCACCTTCTGGTGTTAGTGTACCCTAAAACCTTTTACTGGGAAGGGAGGCTCTTGCTCAGATTCGCCCAGGATGTCTCAGGTCAACATAAAGCATTTGAAACCCAAGTGTCTTCTATGGCGCAGCATGACAAAGGCAGCAATCCTAAACAGAGCTCCCACTAAGTTGATCCACATAACTCTACTGTAGAATGGGAGGCTGGGTGTGATGAACAGCCAGTCAGGACCATGGAGAGAATGGATACAGAGACCAAAGAATGCACCGGCTTCTATAATGGAAGAAAGATCCCAGATGGAATCATTTCAGCCAATTTGAACGTGCCACATCCTAACCATAAATGATAATGTTCAATCCAGCCTAAGGCCCAGAAGTCACTTATAATAGAATTTTGTTGTTTGTTTTAAAGAAAACTTTCATGTTCTAATTAATGGAAATTTCCCATTTGGTAGTTTATTTAGAAGGTAATGATAAGTGTTAAATGAGATTTACTGTGTGCACTAACTCCACTGGGGTGTTTATTTAAGGGGTCTATGGCCTGCAGGAGATTAGAGCAAATGATGATGGGAACTGCATGTGCTGAATAGCACCACAATGGGAACAAATTGAGCCTGAAAGATCCAGGCTCATATAACACAGCTAATCTTTCTGCATTCTAGAATTTTGTCCTTTGGACTTGCACAAGTGTCCTGTTTATTTAAGTGCATTTAATCATCACTGTGTGAGGATCTCCCCTTGTGTATGTTTTTCTTGTATTTAAAAAGATCATTTAAGGACTTGTTGGGACACTATATATCACATGAGAATGTGTTTACTTCTGAATCATCATTTTTTTTTATTTTCGAGACAGTGTTTCTCCATAGCTTGAATCATCATATTTTATTTGTATAAATAGACTCATCACAATTTTAAATGTAATGATATTCAGGACAGGGCTCGGCCATATGCAATATGTACAAGGGGGCACAGTGTTAATTTCAGGGTGGACTTGAAATTATGGATAACTTATGGTTTGTTCAAGTTAGGATGAAGCTACCATCATAGACACATAACGATCATTAGGCCAAAGTATCTTTTGCAGCAGCTTCTAGCTGAATAAACGCTTAGCAAGCCAAGCATATGACATTTCTCTGTGACTGGTGCACTGCTTTTTGTTCTGCATCTACTTAGTGACCCATTGGTTGGCTATATTCTCTCCAGTTGTAACTTTTAAATAATTTCTCACTGTGAAAATTTCTAGCACTTACTTTCATAACATTGTTGAATCCATCACACTCAAATGAGATCTCTTAAGATGCTTTTGGGTTGCATCCAGCTAGGTTCTCTCAAGTTCTGTGTCCCAAATATGTGGTGTCTTAAGCAATAGAGATTCACTTTCAAGTTCTGGGAAACAACCAAGTGCAACAGTACTGACTTTATACACATACACTTATACAAACACGTAAATATATTATGTCATTTGATGTAAGGGCAAAACAATACTATTCTTATGACTTTTATGTGTATAACTTAGAATAACTACAGAAACCAGACAACTGAAAAGCAACTACAATATGAGGGGAGAAGTTATAGAGGGGGGAAAATGTGGACACAGATACTATGGATGGGGGACAAGGAAAATGGGCAGAGGATTTCAAATGTGAGGAGGAGACAATACTATAAGAGGAGAGATGACACTAAGAATAAATGACACTAAGGTCTGAAAAAGCAGACACTGTTATCAGACTGTTTCAAAAATTCAGAGGTCATCACCCAGCAGTCAACTAGAGGCTGGTCCTGAGACAGGCTTTCTTGGAATATGTTGGGTTTGGGTAATGCAGCGCTACTGAGTTGACCTCATGTTGACACTTGGCTATGAGTAATGAAAGTTAATGTATGTAATTTAGAGCAGCGTCTGGCAAAGAAGGGAGCTAGGCACACGCGAATAAGAAATAAGGGGCAATTCTTCTAGTGAACTTTCTGAAGTATATTAATTTGACTAGAAGTAAACAGTGTTCTATGTACAGTGTGTTAATAAGTCCCCTATATTTGTAATACTATTCATTGGAAGTATATCAAATGATGTATTTGAAATATTTGTGGGTATTTTATTAAGTTATTTTTTGTATGTACATAAAACAAAATTCTAAAAGTTTGTTCCTTTGTACTTTACAGAGCCATAAAACCAGAGAAACAATGAACGCAGACTTAAGCTGTTGAGGAACACAACATATATCAGGTAGAGGAGTCATTCTCCATCCATTCGTTACACTGATAACTATGCAAGCATATTACTTCCTTCTTAACAAACTATTTTATAGTTCTGCTATTTGATGACCTAGATAAGTGTGAGTGAATATTGAAAGGTAGTTGAGCAGACTCTGAAGATAAATTAATTGCTTTCCTTATATTAAATTATATTGGGGGCTTCAGGTATACTGGATATATACAGAAATGCAAAAAATAACAAAATATTACCCATTAGGAAGTGACTTCTGAAAGGCTTTACACGATTAAACAGCACAGACATGTCCATTCTTGCCTTCCCAGGACTTGAAGTTCAGTAAGGAAAACTTGACTTAAAAAAACATCCATACTTAAGGAAAGTTTATGATAAATGCTATTTAGACAAAAATGCAGAGTTCAATATGGCAAAACATTGAGAAAGAATGGAAGAGTCTACTGAGTTTACATAAATACTATATATTTTCCTGTATGTCCTTTCAATTAAGACCTGAAGAGTGAGAATAAAGATACCCAGGCTGATTGAGGAACACTGAATAAACATTGAAGAAGGAGGAAGAAGAGGAGGAGGAAGAGGAAGAGGAGGAAAAGGAAGGGGAGAAGGAGAGGAAGAAAGGAAGGAAGGGAAGGAAGAAGGAAAAGGAAGGAAAAGACTAAGAAAGAAAGTAGAAAAATGGAATGGGTATTGTGATATCAGCAGGGTCACAGGGTAGAGACAGACAGTGGACGGTGTGACATCAGCAGGGTCACAGGGTGAAGACTGACAGTGGACAGTGTGACATCAGCAAGGTCACAGGGTGGAGACAGACAGTGGACAGTGTGACATCAGCAAGGTCACATGTGGAGATAGACAATGGGTAGTGTGACATCATCAGGGTCACAGGTGGAGACAGACAATGGGTAGTGTGACATCATCAGGGTCACAGGTGGAGACAGACAATGGGTAGTGCGACATCAGCAGGGTCACACGGGTGGAGACA
>NW_004949149.1:915718-925636 GCF_000317375.1 Microtus ochrogaster
GTGACATCATCAGGGTCACAGGTGGAGACAGACAATGGGTAGTGCGACATCAGCAGGAGCACACGGGTGGAGACACAGTGGATAGTGTGACATCAGCAGGAGCACACGGGTGGAGACAGACGTGAGAGGAGTCTATGATGAATAGGGTAACTAGCCTGGCATTACAGGCTTTAGTCCTTATCATTAGCTGTCCCTGGACCAGTTTGCTTTGGTCAATTTACCCTGTGGTTTATCAGTTCCCTTTCCATTTTCTCTTGATTTCCTGCCTACAGGTGGTTTCAATCCCATCCCTTTTCCCCAGGCTTTTCTTGTCATTTCCTGGGGAAGTGCAGTGAAAATGTCACCGCTCTACAGAGACATGGTCACCATGTTCATTCCTTCAAATATTACTTCCCTGTAACATTCTGTATAGCATAATTAGGTAAAAAAAAGAGTTTGAAATTGTCTGAAGACTGAAATTCACAAGTACTTTGAGCACGGTTGAATAGTGTAGAGTTTTACACATTATGCAAAAGCAAAACTCACACACACATATCTGCACGCACACGTATGCAGAAATATACATGAATATATAATTGTATTTATTGTTTGTATTTATCTTAATATTTTCCAAAGCTGTTTACTGTATTGTAGTGTGAGCAGTTGCAGAGGATTCTCTTGGGACCTGTTTTATGATATTCCTTTACACCTGAGCTTAGCCTACCTTTAGGTAATGAGGCCTATTTCATGTGTATACTTATTAAACCAACTCAGGCAGATTCCTAGGATCTAGATAATTCAAGCCAGGATATCTGCTTGCCTCGGTGGTTTAGCTTCATCCAGCACAGGATTTTTCTTGACCTAGATTATGTTGCTAGTTTTTTTCAAGAACTCAGTATATTTGAGAGTGAAGACTTAGCCTGAGGTAGCATTAAGGATTTCTAAACAAGAGCTTAATAAATAAATTTTTAATGTCAGCATTAGCAATGTTGATTTTTAAAGTCAAAGCAACACAGGAAAACCACAAAGATACTGTTTGCATATCAACTAATCTGACTCATTCCTTTCCACCAAAAAATGCTTATTGCTGATTTTTTAAATTCTCATAATTTAAGCACCCCTCTCCCTGATCAACCAAACCTCTTGCAGTGGGGGTCAAAGAGCAAAGCTAATGCCTAGTGCAGTGTGCTAAAGAACGCTCACATGAGGTGGGATTTCCTACCTGAGCTGATAGAATGCTGGAATGAGGTGGGATTTCCTACCTGAGGTGATAGGAGTCCCAAGAACTCTGAGATCTAGAGTTCATTTACATTTTACAAAAAGGAAGTTTAGCACTTGTGTGAGAAAGGTCATGGGCTTTTATAGATGAAGTCAACATCTTCCAGTTATATTAATTATTATTGAAAAAGAAGAAAATCACAAATAATTGCCCAAAGTTACGTTTCATCCCAGAAAGACAAGATGCAGCTGCCTTTTAACTATTCTTCTTGTCATTTGCTTCCAACGAGAGATGCATTGCAAATTTGGGATCTAATTAGAAATCTTAATTGAAAATGTTTTTTTTTTTTAACAAAGAAAAGAAAGCAAAATGATTGGCATGGAAGCATAAAAATGGGGAGAAAAACAGAAATAGTGATAGTCCACCCATACTGAGCAAGCACCAGTCTGGGTCTGAGGTGGTCTGTGGGAAGTTGCTATCCAAGTGCAACCTGAACATCACTCAAGACTTTTCTCAAGCAAAAGAAATGGCTCATTCTCCATAGCTTATAATTCCTAAAGCTTTCCTTCCTTCCTTCCTTCCTTTCTTTCTTCCTTCCTTCCTTCCTTCCTTGCTTCCTTGCTTCCTTGCTTCCTTTTCTTCTTTCTTCCTTTCTTCCTTTCTTCCTTTCTTCCTTTCTTCCTTCCTTCCTTCCTTCCTTCCTTCCTTCCTTCCTTCCTTCCTTCCTTCCTTGCTTCCTTTTCTTCTTTCTTCCTTTCTTCCTTTCTTTCTTTCTTTCTTTTAAAAAAAGACAGTAATCTTAAATTCTGAAGCCCAGGGTAATTTTCAACTCCCACACTTTCTGTGTTGCCCTGCACTCATTTTAAACTATGTCTAAATTTGTTATACATCTCCATTGTTAGATTTTCTAACCTCGCTTTTCAGCATGATTTCTGCCTTGTCTTGGGTCTCCACTCACATGTTGTCTGATGCTTAGCAGCCAGCCTAGACAGACAGCAGTAAGCACCAGAAAGGAAACCGTGGGAAGTAAAATAAGAAAGCCTTCAGAACATTACCACAATATCTAGCAGTCTGTTGCCAATGAAAACACGGAGACCTGTGCTTATTGATTTGGCCCAACAGAGGCAAAGACTCAAAGGCAGATGCATTGATCTTTCACTTGGACGATTCTTGCAGATGATATATGCAGGGTGTAAGTCCTGCTTAGAGTCCGGGCAGCACGTTGCTGAATTGCGCATGGCACTTTGAGTGTTATTAGGTATGGTAGACACTCAGCATTTGGTTCATTGAGTGACACTATAACCTCACAGGATCAGGGACAAATAAGCCCATTTGTATTCTTCTTTGGATTATAGACCATGCCTAACATAGAGAGAGAGTGAATCACAGCCTCCCGTGAGTGACTCCGTTAGATGACATCACACCTATATCCTGCTTCCACCATTTTGCTCGTTTTGCTAACATTCATGCACCGTCCACACTCTTAGCCTTTTGTCTTTGTTTTCATTTCAAATACTCTGTGCCCACTGCCTTCTTATTCTTTCTCTCTGAATTTCACTCTTTTCATCTTCTTCCTTTTCTCTGTCTCCAAATCGTTTAAATTCCTGTCACATAACATATCCATGCCAGGTGCCCCTGAGATCATCACTTTACTACTCTCTTTTTTGCTTTGTTTTCAGAAAGCTATGGCGGGGTCCAGCCTCAATGGGTTCATACATTCCAGATTAGGGGCGTGTGGATTCAAAATGTTAGGCAGAAAAAACAGAGATACCAGATAAAAAGACAGAGTTGGGAGGGCAACCCAATGAATACAGAATTTGCCCACTTTTTATACCCATATGCTTTATATATCCCAATCCAAAAGTGGGGGAGAAGGCAAGACTTCTTTACCATGATATAAACAAGAAACAAAGTGGTTACCTCTTCAATACCCAAAACATCAAGCAACTATATCCTGAGCTAAGTGTTCTGTTGTTTTGGAAGGACATAAAGCGACCACACCCTAGGCCAAGCATCCTGTAGGCAGGCACCCCGGGTCAAATCTCTGTCATAACCTTGAAGGAGCAAGAATAGGCCTGAACTCCCTGACCCTTGATCAAGGTGGAACAAATCCATATTTATGGTCTCTGACAAAAGTATGCTCTGTTTGACATCACTATAATCTGAGTTCAGCACAGAGTCCATGACAGCCAAGTCACTGGCATGTCCAGGCATCTTCCCTTCCTCTCTGCTTCATCCTTTACCCCTTTATACCATGAGAGTGGACCACTAGAAAACTTGTGACTTGATCCCATCTCAACTTCTGTGCTACTAGAGGGATGAATTCAGGCTGGGAGCATCAAGACAAAGGTCCTGTCTGTTGTCTGTGTCAGGTGAATTGGTTTTCAATCTTCCCTCTGTATTCCTCAGAGACAGGAGCCAGGCTCTGATTCCCAGTGGGACTTTGGTTCTCTGGTAACTCTTTGCATCCTTTTCTTCATGTCCTTTCCTTTTGTTCCTTCCTTGATTTATGAACTGCCTGTACATGATGCTGAGCACCATGTCGGCATAAATGCTTCTCTACTGCCCCCCACCTGACCTCTCAGTACAAAAGGTTAGAGAACAGTCAGGTGAAATGAATACATCTTGCTTCAGTGGTCCTTCAGCATCTGTGGGTGGCATGCATTTCATCTGCTCCTGGTCACTGGGAGAGCCTTTGGCTGTAGTTTTATATTCTGCTTCAAAATGGTACACCAAGAACTTATGCATGTTACTATATTTACTTGTTGTCGTAGCTTAATAAATGGGAATTACCATCTACTCAGTATGCAGAAACATATCCCAACAGTAGCATGTGAAATGAATTCTCCAAAGAACCACAGTAAACAGAAGAGGCTTGGCAAGCAGGCCTGATAACTGGCTTCTTAAGGACTTGCGATTTATCTCGGTGAATCACCACAATTAGAGGAGCCATGCTAGAGGAATTCCAGTATGCACACCAGACTAGCATAAAAGAATATAAAGAGGCCCCAGAATAGCGGCAAGATGTAGTCAAACAAAGGCAAGCTTCTCACCTCAAAAAAGGAACAGGGAAAATGCTCACAGTACTTCTCAAGGAGAGAGAAGTCAGGGGCTCTACATGACAATGATGAAAGCAGAGCTGTCCAAAGCTGGGTGTGCAAAGCAAAATGTGCAGAGAGAGGGCTCAGAGCGAGGGGTGCAGAGAGAGGGTACAGAGAGAAGTGGGAGAGTACAGAGCTGGGGACTGTAAGCGTAAGTCACAAACAATGCCACACCAGTTTGGAATTATGATTAATAGGGTGGTATTTATTTAAAAGGGAAAAAACTTACAGATCACCGTCAGCCCTCTGCGCAACCAGGAAGGGAGTCTAGTCGCCGGCTGAGCAGGAGGTGAAGAGAGAGAGGAGAGGGAAGTGGCCACTTTTTTAAAGGAGAGAGACCACGCCCCAATGGGCTTGGTATCTCAGCGGCTATAGGCTGGAGGAGCGGAAGGACCTCCCGCAACAGGGGACGATGAGAGGCGGTGCAGGCACAGCTGCCATGCTCTTGATGATAACTAAGCCTTGAAAATCCATGCTCTGGAAGACTGAAAGGAAGCTTCTACTTGAACTGTGTACTTCGCTTATATACACTAAGTGCTGATCAAATTGCATCATACAAATAATAGCTATGATATTTCTTCTCACTTCTCCTTATGCTAAAACCAAAGGAGTCCTAAAGTTGAACCTCTGCAGTCATCAGTGTGGCGATTCCCCTGCAGGCTCTACAGCAGGCAGGGGAAAGGTAATCCTTGAGGAGACAAGAAGGAAACTTGGCTCAGCCTGATTTTATTGTAACTAATGCTGCACCAGACCTCTAAAACCTGAAACAGAGCATTTTACTTTAGCCTATTTAAGCACAGCACAATTTTTGAAAAAGTATGCAGATAACAGTTAACTCAGTTCTAAGTGCACAACAATTTATGGCGTGTTTACATTGAGATTCTTTACAAAGTATGCCTTGCTTCTTTTACAAGAATGGGTACTATGGGTACGGTAAACTCATAAATAGTGCCCAAGAGTTAGGGTCTAGCGAGTTTGGCTGAGGTAAGCATAACAGCTCTGGGTGTCGAGATTGTCCTGGCCCTATGATAACACAGAAGTCACTTAGGCTATTATAAACTACAAGTGACCTCACTCCTAATAGTGGATTTTATGGTCTAAAAACAATACTCAATATTTAGGGGGAAAGGTCTAGGATAATTAAAAACCTAAACTCTCAGAGACAAGGCAGAGCCTGTTTAACCAGACAGCCGAGGACCACTGTGTTCTCTAAAGACATCATTCCTGGCTTTCCAGGAAGAGCAGCTGCACTTCATCCTGCTGAAGAGCTGAGCTGTGTGCTTAGCTTCTCTGGCTTCTCCAGTGCTTAGCTGTGTGCACAGTCTTTTTGCCCTCTGCACATCAGAAAGATAGGCGGGAAGTTGTAGAGAAGTTTGCCCACGAGTTTTTTAGTATTCAGGCATAAATGAGTGGTGTAATCTCATAGTGTGTGAGTTCCCAGTCCTCCAGTGTTTTAGTGCAGGCCATTTCCTTCTGATCACAGAAGATAGTTAAGGCATAAATAGCACTTAATTAAATCAATTCATGACTTCTCTAGCTCTGTGGTATGTCCTAGACAATTGCAGCCTGCATCTGCTGGTGGCATAGTGGCCTTGAACACCCTTCTTCACCTGCAGCTTTTGGTAGCTAGTCTACCCATTGTATGCAGCAACTGATTTTTCCTTCTGTAACAATGCATATTGCTTGTTCTTATATTCAGTGTAGGATGGTCTTACTACATAAAAACTGTAAGATAAAATGTGCGGCTGTATACGTATCAGAGGGGTAAGAAGCTAGCAGTGACTGTGTGAAAGGCCTGTGATGTCTGCCTTAGGCAGCAGAAATGAGAAGGGTCCGTGTGCTGTGTCCTATTCTTTGGAGATAACCTCAGGCACTCTGTGAACTTCTCTGGAGAGTTAAAGTGAAATTCCAATAATCACATGTGTACACTTATTCTTGCCTGCCATAATAGAAAGCAGAAGCTAATGTTTTAATTAAATCTGCTATCTGTCTTACTTTGAAATTTTAAATTTCAAAAGAAAACGAGCAATTTGTCATCAGAAACTGCAGATAATTTAGTCAGTACTATCTGGAACCTGAACTGTGTCATCATGAGCAGTTCAATCAGCTCTGTGAATTAATAACTTTGATGATGTCTGCATTAGGAATGGCCCGGGGATATAATCAAAGCTTCAACTTTCGTTTTGCTCAGGCCCATGAATTCTAAGTGATCTTGGATGCGTATATGTGACCACGCTCACAGGGATTTTGAAACAACTGCCACTGTTCAGGCCCCACTTCTCTAGCCTTCCCTAAAATAAGAAATAACTTTATAATCTCTGTACATCTCTGCTCTTAAGACAGAGTGGAGACAGGCTACTAGACACCATATGCTTTTAAAACACGGTTCAAAGAAAAGTATCAGGAAGAAACTTTTGTCACTTAAGTCTAGGTAGTAAAATCTAGTTGTGGCATTGTTGCCTAAAGTTTAGTTTTTAATTTATTTTTATTGTTTGAAGATAGCAGAGGAAGCCATTTGAAAATCAGTAAGGATTCCGGGTGCTGCCAATATTGACCACCATGTTCAGTTCCAAATGAAAGAATGAGAGATGCTGCTAACTCATGAGAACACTGGCCTAGCAAGCAAGGAGCCCTGGGTTCTATATTCTCAGTCCTGAATGAAGGGGGCTCCAACAACCCTTTGATGGGCTAGCCCTTCAGAAAATGCAGATATTTACGTTTATGATTATAACAGTAACAAAAGCACAGTTATGAAATACAATGAAAAAAATGTATGGTTGGAGTCACCACAACATGCTGAACTGTGATAAAAAGCTACAGCATTAGGAAGGCTGAGAACCACTGACTGGGAATTTGAACCCGTTATCTGGCAGCTGGATACACTTCTGGTCCATTTCTGGGTCTTGGGGTCTTCATATCTTCAGAGAGAATCATCCCAAATTTCTCACAGTCTGTTAAGTCTGTGATTTGTTGAAATACTTGATTGTTATATTCTATTTTTAAACTGTTTTGTTTCTTTTCAGTACTAGTTCTTGACCCCAAGGCCTTCCGCATGCCAGCCACGCACTCCATAGACGAACCAAACTCCCAACGCCTATTCTTTCCACAATTGCTAGTATGTGAACATATCACTAAATAATTCAAGAGGAGCTGCAACTTAAATACAGCATGCATTCACCGGTCCTTGGGGTGCCTTCTCTCTTGCAGACTGATAGAAGAAAACAGAGCCAGTCAGGACGAAAGGCCGACTTACAGTCCACGAGCAGGCGGTAGCCAGTGCCTCCCATCCACATTTCCTCACACACTACCCCAAAGCGCAGGCTCCTCGGCTCATTTATTCTCCCCGCCCACCATACCATCCTGTTTATAGGCTTGGTTGTCCATGACATCTCCAGATCCTAATTTTCAAATTGTTGCATTAAATCCATAAGTGTTTCTGCCTTTCACTTTCTTGGGGGAAGATTTCCCTTTTCTCTGTCTTGTAAAGACATGACCCCTATTTCCTCAAAGGAGCACAAAGGTAAACACTACAGATGTTAAGGTGAGGCTGTCATTTTCCGAGGCCTGAAGCAGGCCTCCTATGTGATTATGATCTCATGTATGATGGCAAATGTGTCACTACACTGCTCTTCTGCTCACTTTTGTCATGCTTATTGGCTGAGCTTCTGTCCTCTGCAAACATTTCTTTTCTTTTTCTACTTTTTTGTTTTGTTTTTTGTTTCTTCTTTTTTTTTTTTTTTTTGGTTTTTCGAGACAAGGTTTCTCTGTGGTTTTGGAGCCTGTCCTGGAACTAGCTCTTGTAGACCAGGCTGGTCTCGAACTCACAGAGATCCGCCTGCCTCTGCCTCCCAAGTGCTGGGATTAAAGGCGTGCGCCACCACCGCCCAGCTCTTTTTGTTTCTTCTTATTATTAAAAATTTCCACCTCCTCCCCTCCTCCCATTTCCCTCCCCCTCCCCCGCTCTCCTCCCCTCCCTCTCCAGTCCAAAGAGCAGTCAGGGTTCCCTGCCCTTTGGGAAGTCCAAGGTCCTCCCTCCTCCATCCAGGTCTAGGAAGATGAGCATCCAAACAGGCTAGATTCCCACAAAGCCCGTCCATGCAACAGAATCAAAACCCAGTGCCATTGTCCTTGGCTTCTCAGTCAGCCCTCCTTGTCAGCCACGTTCAGAGAGTCCTGTTTGATCACATGCTCCATCAGTCCCAGTTCAGCTGGCTTTGGTGAGCTCCCATTAGATCAGTCCCAACGTCTCAGTGGGTGGACGCACCCCTCGCAGTCCTGACTTCCTTGCTCATGTTCTCCCTCCTCATTTGGACCTTGGGAGCTCAGTCCAGTGCTCCAATGTGGGTCTCTGTCTCTATCTCCATCCATCGCCAGATGAAGGTTCGGTCTGAAAAGTTGTCCTTGGCACAGGGACAGGACTCCCTCTGCAAACATTTCTTAGGGACATTATCTTCCCTTGGTCCTCAAGTCTTGCCTATTATTCTTTTAAATGATTAGATGATTTAGTTTCCATGGGAAATTCCTATGTAACACCCATCATGCATTGTTTCTTTATCGTGTAGATGCTAGTCACTTTCAGCCACCCTCTTAGTTCATGCTGTACTCAGTTCTCATCTTGTAGAATGGAATACTTCACTCATCTGCCACTAAGTGACATCTTTCCCTTTAGATGGCTTCCCAGTTCAGCCGAAAGGACTTCAATTTCCTTATTACTATCTCATCTTTTTCTCAATGTGTGTGAAACAAATGTTTAGCACTGTGTCACTTGTACTGTCTGCTGCTCAGTCCTTTGGGAGAAGGCCACCAGGTAGGTAAACTGTCACCCCCCCTCCCCACCTGTGGTGTCAAACGCAGATCACTTGTTCCTACCTAACATTCACAATGGCCAACCTAATATCCCATCTCCCTACCTAAAGCGCAAACCACCCACGGCCTCTTCATTGTTGCCAGCACATGACTGTGCCTCCTTTGAGTTAAGTTCATAAGAATATGTAAAACACATAAATGAATAAGGAAAATAGAATACATTTTTTTATCTCTAAGAAGACTCTGCAGATGGCGTTTAAAACCTACTGTGTTCCCTCCCAGACCACTCCCCAGTGCCTCCCTCCTTGCCAACACCACAGGGAGTCTAACTTTACAGTTCCTTGTGAACGGCCCAGTACTTGTGCCTCATGTCTGCATACTCTGCACAGAATGCAGCTACAGAGTGTTGGTTTACACATTATGAATTATTAGAGTGTTGGCTCCATGTTTTCAATTTTTCTAAACATCATATCTTCTGTCTTCTTGCCCCTCCCATGTCTTACTCTCCCTTTCTTAATATTTTCTGAATTTCTGTTTTTTTTTTGTTAGATGAAACAAAAATTTATTAACTTTACTGCAAAATCAAATGGGAAATCCTCAACGTACTGACATACTTTCTTACTTAAGGATATTTAGTCTGTTTGCAACACTTTTTAGTACTGGAACTTCACTAGTTGTGAATATTGTCTAAATGATTTGCTGGCCTGTGTTTTTAAGTGTTTATTTCGAACATGTTCTTGAGAGTGGCATTGGGGAAAAAAAGAAAATGGTTTTGGTTTTCCACTTCACCAGACTCTGACAACTTGGTTTCTA
>NW_004949149.1:925910-936604 GCF_000317375.1 Microtus ochrogaster
TGGTTTCCCACTTCACCAGACTCTGACAACTTGGTTTCTATCATGACTGGCATTGGTTTCCCACTTTACCAGACACTGTCAACTTAGTTTCCACTGTGGCTGATGCCCCATCACTGCAGAAATTTGCACAGATTAAATCTTCACCAAACTTTCAGGTCTGGAATTTAATACTGTTACCTACCAATGACTATTTGGTCATATCTCATTTGCTTTCTCAGACTGCTAATGAATTTGAAAACCTCCTAATATATTTCTTAGCCACATTTGTTTAATATTTTAATTACTAGTTCATATACTCTCACAGACTTTTCTTCTGATTGAGTTGTTTTTCCTTTCGTTATGAATTTTCTGGCATTTTAAATATTTTCTGGAAAGTAAATTTTTACTTGCTATCTATACTATTTTCTTTGTTCTGCGTTTGTAAATGTGATTTGAATTATTGTAATTATAAGTTACAAAATTACATTATGGATTTGTGATTTGTTTTCCTAATATATGCATTTGAAACCATCACTTTCCCTTCAAGTACATTTTGATACATATTATACAGACTTTCCTTAATCTCAAACACATAAAAGGCATCATTAAACTTATATTTTGATTCTTGAGTTATGTGGAAATATATTATTTAACTTATATCCCCTTGAGAGATTTTTCTACATATCTTTTAATGAGTAATTTCCAGTTTAATTTTATTTTGGTCAGAAATATATTTCCTATGACTCCATTTCTTTTAGACTTGTTAGGGTTTATTTTGTGGCCCACAACAGTCAATTTTAGTCAGTTCTTCATGTTCACCTTGAAAAACAAGATGTGAATTCTGTTGTCAGGTAGGCAGGTTTCTAGACGGCAGTTAGGCGAGCTTGTCAGGAAGATTTGTCTGTATCTGTACTGAAGAGGAGCTTTGATGCCTCCAGGTGAAACAGTGAGTTTATCTACCTCATTTCCTGAATCTATTGTTAGATTTAAATAGGTTTTTCCCTCTATGATTCATTTAGGGTTATTATGTCTTTTGGTGATTAACATTTTCTAATTAACGATGACCCTGTTAATATTAGTGGAAGCAAAATCAATTCTTTCATCTTGTGGGCAGCCACTCAAGCCTTCTTCTGACGACTGTCCTTGGTGAATGTGTTTTCTCATCCCTTGGCTTCTTATCTATCTGTGCTATCAGGTTTAAATATAACAAAAATAAAGGAAAACGCTTGAATGTAGTTTTGAAATACATAGAATTTGCCTTTTCTTTTCTGCATAATCTTAGGTCTGATCATTGAAATGTATGTAATAAATTGTATGTACTATAATTACTTATATGTTTCGATTAAAACCATTGTGGTCACTGGATTCCCTATCTTCTAGCTTTGTTTTTTTTTTCAAATTTATTCACCTATTTATTTGTTTAAAAGATTTTATTATTTCAATTGTGAGTGTGGTATGTGCACACGAACGCAAGTGCCTCCAGAGGTTAGAGGCGTGAGAGCCCCTGGAGCTGGGATTCCAGGCAGTTGCACACCACCTGATGTTCCTGGGAATTGAACTCAGGTCCTTAGGAAGAATAGTAACTGTAACAATAACCTTTAACCACTGAACCATTTCTCCAGCCCATCTAGTTACATTCTTTTTAAAAATTGCACATGAATTTTGTATTTTATTCTTTTCTATCTCCATTATTAGTTTATCATCTATGTTTAAATACCACTAATGATTATCCTAGGATTTTCACATAGACTGTAATACTTCAGTGTCTACCTCCTAATGTATGAGGAACATAATCATATACTATGCCTTCAATATATAAGCAATACCAGTGCATTCTTCATTGGTTCTCATTGTTTTAGTGTTTTTAGTGTTGATGTTTATATATACATATATCTATATGTTAATTTATGTTATATAAATCCAAAATATTTTCTTATTAATTTTGCTATAAACTAGTGGTTGCTGTCTCGATTACAGATCAAATCTGGAATACAGTGAGTTTTTTCTGTAAAATTTATCAGCATAGTGTCTATTGTTTCTATATTATCAATGGCTGATTTTGCATAGCAACATCTAAACTGAGTAATTGTAACAATAATAAAACCAAAAAATATGGCCAACAAATTGTTTCTTCCTTACATTTTTCTTTAAGTGTGGGCAGATAAGCGCAAAGCCTTTTACATTTACTGTCTGAACAGAAAATGCCCACCTTTACTCAGGCAATTCACTTTTGTCCTTATTAAAAGCAAGAGAAAACGAAGTTAACTTGTGTTTTTGTTATGCCATCTCTAGAGCTGCTCTTTATTTCATAGACCTGCATATCTCTGTCGTGCTTGAAGAACTTCTCTTCCATTTTGTGAAGGGCTGATGATGCGTTTTCCGTTCCTTATTTCTGGTTGAAGAGCCTCTAGTGCTCTCCAGTGCTTAGCAGTTATTTTTGCCTTGTGCAATACGCTGGGTTGACAGGTTTTCTTATTTCAAAACATTGGAGATATCATTCTGTTCTTTTAATATGTAACCGCTGAGGCCATTGTGTTTCTCAACTTGTAATGTTTTGCTTAGAAGTCTCAAAATATCCCCCTGTGGTGGATCACAATGCATAGGCCTTCTGCAGGTGTGTGTGTGTGTGTGTGTGTGTGTGTGTGTGTGTGTGTGTGTGCTGTGCCTGTGATTTAATGGTTTATAAGGTGTGGGCTCTTCCTTTGCTTGATGTTTTCTGAGCACATTTGGATATGTGTTTTGATATCTTTCAACATTTTTGGAGCAATCTCAGTCATTACCATCTCAAATATTTGCTCTGTTCCCTCTTCTGAGAGTCAGACTACACATGCCTGGTGTTCCCACCAACATGTTGTCACTGGTCTCTTTGCTTTTGTGTCTCTGTTTAGGTACATTCGATTGACCTACTTTCTGATTTTCTCATTTTTAGGTTGTGGCAGATCTACAGACAAGACAGTCTTCATTGCGTTGCCCACTATATTTTACCTTTTTAATATTTATTTCATTCATTTTTCTACTTATGTTTTGACTACCATTTCTTTTTTTTATTGAGAAAAAAAAATTTCCGCCTCCTCCCAGCCTCCCACTCCTCCCGCCCTCCCCCCACTCCTCTCCCCCTCCCTCTCGAGTCTGAAGAGCAGTCAGGGTTCCCTGCCTTGTGGAAAGTTCAAAGTCCTCCCCCTCCATCCTGGTCTAGGAAGGTGAACATCCAAACTGGCTAGGCTCCCACAAAGCCAGAACATGAAGTAGGATCAAAACCCAGTGCCATTGTCCTTGGCTTCTCAGCAACCCTCATTGTCCGCCATATTCAGAGAGACCGGGTTTATCCCCTGCTTTTTCAGTCACAGTCCAGCTGGCCTTGGTGAGCTCCCAATAGATCAGCCCCACTGTCTCCGTGGGTGGGTGCACCCTTCTTGGTCCTGACTTCCTTGCTCATCTTCTCCCTCCTTCTGTTCCTCATTGGGACTTTGGGAGCTCAGTCCAGTGTTCCAGTGTGGGTCTCTGTCTCTATCTCCATCCATCGCCAGATGAAGGTTCTATGGTGATATGCAAAATATTCATCAGTATGGCTATAGCTGAGGATAGGGAACCTGAAATGATTCTATCCTATAGCCATATTGACTACCATTTCTTATCAGGTTGTGCAGAGCTTTCTGCTATAACCTTCAGAACAGTCTCTTTCCAATTCAGTTTTTGATAATTTCACTACCCGGATGTGATCTCTTTAATAATGTGCTTACATTTTCTCTTTAAAGACTTTTCTTGTTTCAATACTCCTCTCCCATTTCCGTTCCTCCCCCTGCTCCTCCCATTCTCGTTCTCCTCCTCATTTCCCTTCTCCTCTTCCTTTTCTTGCTCGTTTTCCTCTCTGTCCTCATCTGTGTGCTATGTAGAGCTGCAGACTTTGAGCTCTAGAGGGTTAGTGGCTGGAACTGGACATCCCAGTTTTACTTCTAAGCCTTTAATGTGTAGTTTAGCAGGCTTCAGTACTGTTCCTATGACATCCTTCATAGCTGACTATACATTCTACTGGTGTTACTCCTACACGGTATGAGTAGGGATGAGTGGTTGGAGACTTAGTTCTCTGCTCTCAACATTAGGCTTTTCTGGGAGAGATGTTCACGGTTCACAAGTGAACTGTGGTATGCTCACAGTGTTCACAAGTGGGATGTAGGGAGCTTGCCGTATGTGCACTCTGCTTTCGGTGCAGTGGGGCAGAAATCAGGCAGGGCTGCTTTCTGCTGATGTCTTAGAGCCTAGGTCTTAGATATCAAGCTCCTTGACTATGGGTCACAATAATACGGATCCGAAAGTTCTAGTGGACCTGTCCCAGAGATTCTCAGTGTTTTCTTGTTTCCACTCCCTAACGGCAATAGGTCTAGGGTTGTACCCTCATGGAAGCAGGACCCATTGTTTCTGCATTGTAGGGAGGTGACTAGATTAGTGCTATGTGCATTTCCTGCAATGAATGCTTTTCCCTCCCACAGGCTTGTTTCCCAAAGAGGTGCCATCTAGACACCCACTCATAAGCACCTGAGTGAGGCCTAAGCACCTGTTGATGAGTAATAGCCAACACCTGAGATGGATCTCAGGAGTCATCTCCACCCTGATTCTATCCCTGATCTATTAGCAATTCATCAAACATTCTGCCTGAGTTCTTACTGCAGGCTTGTGACCTGGCGTTCTTCTTCTTGTCCTTGGTCCCTTGGAGGCATCTGTTGTTGTTTGTTTGTTTGTTTTCCAAGATTCAGATCAATTTATGACCTTGAGACTTTTTCCTAATTCATTATTTTAAATTTTAATTGTATACATTTTTGGCATTTTCTTGACTGTGGGATGGGGCTGATTTAAGTCGTTGCAAATGGAAACTCGAAAGTTCCAAGTCTATTTTCTAGGTGTGCATTTTGTTTTCTCATTGCTATAGTGTTGCTTGTGCCTAGACCATTTTTATTTTAATGTTTACAAATGCCTTATGCTTCTATTGCTGCAATTAAACACCATGGCCAAATGAAACTTGAGGAAATAAGAGTTCATTTCTGCTGATATATCCTGAACACAGCCCATCTTGAAGGGAAGTCACATAAGAAATCAAAGCAAGAACCTGGAGGAAAAACTAAAGCAAAGGCCATAAAAGCATGCCAGCTTGCCACTCAGTGACTCTGTCGCTCATGGCTTGCTCAGCCTGCTTTTCTGTACAGCCCAGGACCAACTTCGCAGTGATGGCACCACCCTTGCTGGATTTGGCCCTCTGACATCAGTCAGGAACCAAGAAATTGTCGCACAGATTGGCCTACCGGTCAATCTTATGGAGGCATTTTATCCATTATGATTCCTTCGTATTAGATTTAGCTAAGTTTTGTGTCAAGTTGAAAAAATCAGTCAGGATTTCAAATTTATTAATCTTTACCTATATGGTCTGAGTTTTTCAAGGTGGATTAGGACTTCCCTATATTTAAGGTATGAACATGTGACTGTGTCTTTTATCTAGAGGAAGTGAGGTCATGGTGGGGAGCATCTTCTGTGAGACCATTACCTCACTTTCAGTTCACATCCAATCCTCTCCATATAGCAGACTCTATCGATGATATTCCCTTACTGTTTCCTGCATCCCTTTATCAATCAGTTGTGCTCACGACTTCCCACCAAAACTGCCCTCAGCGGAGCAATGGCACCGATCCATTGGCTGCTTCTTTACTCCTCTCTAGTTTCCCTCACTGCTTCTTAAGCTTTTTTCCAAGAATCCCTACTTATCCCTCTGAATTTCTTTGTGTCTTATAATTGACTCTCCAAACCTTTCTTTTTATTTCTCAGTGAGCTTATACACTGTACCGACTTAGCCATTAGTCAGCGTTTCCAAACACACCTAAATTATTCCAGCTTGTCTTTCTCTCTTCAAAATCTATGCTCATGTGTGCACAAGAACATTGTAGGTGAAGCAACATGTTTAAATACCAAAATTCACCTCCTTTGCTAAAATGTTGCCTTGTTTTTTCTCCAGGAAGTTCATTGGTTCAGAGTTTCCTAGGTATCAAAAACATACTTATTTTTCACAGTTGCTACACCAAATTCTGTCACTAAGACCAGTAAGTCTCCATTGAAATTATGGCTCTCTTTTCTAACAAGATATTTGTATGTTGGCATAGATTCTCATTTTATTTTTCTGAGCTACTAAAGTTACCTACAAATAAGATAATTTCCTTATCATTACCCTTGTTCAGGCTTCTGGAATAATCTTTTCTTTGACACTTGAACTTCCTATAGTAAGTATGCAGTACATCTGCCTTGGTGTGTTCCTTCTCTTTCTACCTAGTCTGCTATATAGGCTTCAGATTGCCTAATCGCTGAGTGTTATGTGCTCTTTCTTTGGAAGCAATTCTCATTTCCTAAAAGTAGAAAATAGAGAGAATGAGCTATCATGAAAACAGTAACAGTGTTGAGCTCTAAAACATGTTTCATGAACTCTGTATGAGTCGGGCTACAGGAAAAGAACAAACCTGGAGGTGGCTGCCCTAGATTTAGGGTAGGAGGCAGGGCATCAAAGTACTTATCTATTCATGACCCTGTCCTCCCTTTGCGACTTTCACATTCTAGAGCGAAGTACAGTTCCTTTACCCTTGAATCTGGTCTCACACCTCTCTCTTGTTGTTCATCCAATCACAGCTTTGTAGAGATCCAGAGACCCAACCAGGTTTATTCACATAACAGAAAGTGAGAGAGGAGGTGAGCGAGCTTCACTTCATCAAGATCAGGTGTCTTGCCCTTCCTGTCCTAGAATAAATATCAGGGCTCGGTCCCCGTAGACAGATGACACCATTTGGTACAGCTAAACGGTGTCATTTGATCACAAGATGAGTACCCTTACTATACCTTTAAATGTAATCACTATGGATCTGATTCTTCTATTCTCTATTTTATCTTTTTGTAATTTTTATTACAATTTCAGTTCTTGTTTTAAAACTTTTTAATTCAATTTTTCCTTACGGATTTCTAAAGCATGGCAAGGCCACATTAATAAAAGTCAGTGTAGTAGAAGGGTGTCGTCTGAATCACACCACAATGGCTAAGTATATCATTCTTGGTATCATGTCTTGTGCCCACCCACTGTTTGCCTTCAGCACTCGATCTTGACCAGAAGATGCCATTGTTCTGGTGGTCAATAATGAATGACCAGCATCAGGCTACAGCTTTCAATGCTGAAAATATTTCATACTGTTCCTTCACTGTAGAATATCTCTGTTTTGTCCTATGTATGATCAGTTTCTTTCTAATTAACCATGATCTCTTTTCATGATTTCTGTGACAGTGTCACAGTATTAATTTTAGTGTAATTTATTTATAAATGTAAAATATTTAGCAATGTTTATTACATGGTCTATGAGAAATATTATTCAATTAACTATAACTTGTAAACAAAGCTCCTCATCATTCGTCCTCGTCTGAGGGAGCAGGATAAGCAACAGTGCTTGCCCACGGCTGTGCAGTAGAACTCTGCATTTTATGCGTTGCTTCTGGGTAGGTCTGAAGGTAGGAGACCTGGAAGGAACAGTCCCCATGCTTAAAAATGGACCTTTAAATATATGTGTGGTAGGCAGAAACCACAGTGTGAATGACCAGCAAGCCAGAAAACTTCCAAACAGACCCAGAAAAGGAAGCCAACCACAGCAGGGTAAATACTGCACTTACCACCTGGAAATTGAACAGTTTTCTGGAGCTTTGCTATTGATATGTTTGAAGCCTATGTCTCGATAGCAAGTATCAAACCTTAAATTATTCTTCAGTGTAACAAACAAAGAGTAAAAATAGACCCTTGTTCTCAGCAGCAGCACTTTTTCTTTGCGTACGGTTTTCCCATGCTGTATGTGTTTGGTCGATGATACAGTTAAGTGTGACCATGGCAAGAAAAGTTCAGAAGCATCATACTTCCTTCTTGTCCCTTCTCTCTACGTTATGCAAGTGTGCACACAGACCTGCATTAGCATTTATTTTATCAATTATTCATATTCACTGTGCTGAGTGGCTATTTTACCAAGGATGTGCATCATCTCTTGTGGGTCTTGCAATTTTTTAAAATGACTGATCAGGATTAAGGGTTGAGTATTTAATTAAAATAATATAATGAGGTTGATAAGATTCTCATATCAAGAGCCACAGAATTTTCAGGTCTTTGGGAGACTATGCAATGAATACGTGTGCATTTATCAAAAAAGAATAATGAATGTAATAGGCAAAAAAGAAATTAGAAGAACTGTATTAATTGAAAAAATAATTTTGAAATTGATGATTATGATCTAATTGATGTCAGACAGTCCTTTACCTTAGACAATAGTCTCTTGCTTATATTATTAAGACCAATATCTGCAGCTAAATTGTAGTGTTTTTTAAAGATTCATGTTGCTTTCTGCATGTGAATTTGTCAAATGGTTTCTAAGAACTAAAACTGAATTCTAAATGAAGCTACTTTGTTAAGACCAGCAGAATGTGGGATTGTTGATTTGTGGGTTTTGAGGTCACATCAGTATTCCAAACCAAACTCGTTGACTGTTATCTCATTAAATGGCACTGGGTAGACATTTAAAGATTTTTGCACATTTTAATTCAGCTGGTAACTTGATTTAAAACAACATTGATTTTTTTCAATTCATTCTTGTTCATGTATATCAACATGAATTTGTAACTATTTGAAACTATTTATAACAGGGTATTAAATTGGGGGGGGTGTCCATTTTAGTATTGATCACCACCAGTTCTCTGTTGCTTTCATTTTCCTTTGAGCTTCAGCTTTTGAGAATTATTTTTCATTCTTTCCCCACCATACCTCAATCATGAAATAATTAAACCACCATCAGACAGAACAGTAGGAGACTCTGTGGACGATCACAAGGCTGGAAACTCCCCTTTTGAACCTGAGAGCCCATCTTGGAAGAGAAGGACATGCCAATTAGGGCAATGGGCTTGTGACTCATGCTCTGCCCGGGGCAGAGTGGGACATCCGGGACATAAAGGGAGATTCCAAGGGAAGAAGTCACAGTGATGGTCTTAGTGGCAAAGTAGGCAAATTCCTTGACAGGATGCCATCTGCTGGGTTCTAGCTCAGTAAATAAAATTGAAGGGATGAATATATGCACCTTAAGTTAGTAACCCTGTATGCATCTCATAAAAATTAAATTAAATTAAATTAAATTAAAGGGATGAATATACCTTTCTGGATTTAGGAATTTCTCATATGACTCTAATGATTACCTTGAAAACATTGACTTAGCCTACAGATCCCAGTGCATTGTGTAGTTTGATTCTGAAAGTGCACGAGGCCTGGACATGGAGGAAAGGAAATTTGTGAGTTGTTGTAATTTCTATATTAATCTTTAGCTGTCATTTGAGCTCGAAAATGGCTGCAGTGTTGAATCTTGGTATTTCTGTGTGCAGAATTTCACAGCGGGATATTAGATCGTTAGAGTGAAGACACACCAGCCTTAAACCAGAACCCATTCACTGGTACCACTTGGACAAGACACCGTGGACAAGAAATCAGTTGTGCGGTGGATCATGGAAATCAAAGAGGAAGGAACTTCAGAAGAAGGCCAGCATTTTCTTCCTACAGCTCAGGCAAATGACCCTGAGGACATTCAGTTCACAAGTAAGTACATGTGTCTTATCTCCCGTAGGTTTCTAAAGAGCCAAACTGTAACCCAGATACGTGTAAGCCAAACAAATATCCTCGCGCGTTCACAGAAACCTGGATTCCACCAAGGAGCATGGGATTACCCAGTTGTTTCCCCCTTTCTCTCTGTGCTTTGGGCTGTGAGTGTATGACATTCTTCTCAGCTTTATCTTGGAGGAGACAGATGATATGTCAGCATGAACCAGCATCCAGTGCTCAAGTTTTCAAACATATATTAAAACACTGATAAATCCATTTGATGGACCCTTTCCAGATGCTAATCATATTTAAGTAATAACAGCTTCCATTTGGCATTTATTTATTCCAATAGAGAATCAATATTTTGGAAGCTCGACCTTGTTATGACCAAGCGGTATTTAAGGTGAAAGTATTAGTGGAAGGTGTTCCCCAAGGTTTGCCTCGCTGCTCTCCCAGTTGGCTAATCTACAGAACTCAGAGTGCTTAAAGACTTGGACAAGATTTAAATCTGAACATTGGAATCATTTTTTTTTTTGTGCTAGTCAAGTAATTAAGAAATTTAAAAGAATATTGTGTTTTCTCTCATGCTCTTACAATTCTAGGTTTTCAGCTTGTTCTTCAGTTTAAACTCCGGCCTTTTCTTTCCAAACAGTTTTTCCACTCATTTTTAGCACTAGCAGATAGATGCCTAACCTTATTAACCTTGTATCTTAAAAAATATCTTTAGAAAATGGTATTTGTTGGATGCATTGCCAATACATTTGATGGTCAAAGCTTAGAGCAGAGTTAATTATTAGTATTTGAAACAAAAACAAAACTGGATTATCTCACAAGAACTTACCTAATGATTCTAACATCCTTGGACAGCTTAACATTGTTAACTGAAGCCTTTTAAATGTCAGCAAGAGAGAAAAAAATAAAGGGTTTCTGTACTAAAAAACTAATTAATAAATAGTCAACTCTGTGGATAAAAAGGCATTGCATCGGGGGCTGGAGAGATGGCTCAGTGGTTAAGAGCATTGCCTGCTCTTCCAAAGGTCCTGAGTTCAATTCCCAGCAACCACATGGTGGCTCACAA
>NW_004949149.1:937284-981327 GCF_000317375.1 Microtus ochrogaster
TGTGGTCTTCAACATCCACCTCCCACAAGGGATTGCTGTTGACTACCTGTGGTCTTCAATATCCACCTCCCACAAGGGATTGCTGTTGACTACCTATGGTCTTCAACATCCACCTCCCACAATGTGTTCCTGTATTCTGAGCATCTCACTTCCTCACAGTTACACACCCTATTTCTAGGCCTTCGTTCTGAGACTCACTTCCCCACTCCTACTCCGTCTTCTATCATTTGATGTGCTGTCTTCTTTTGGAAATATCACTGACAAAAGGAGTAAAGGTTGAGCAGAACTTGATTGAAATAATCATAAGTGAGCAAAATAAGCATCTTTGTGTCCATGCCTGCTAGAACTTGGCTGGAGCCATCCCAGCTATTAATGGTTCCATATTTCCAAGTCATGGAGCTTGAAAGAAAACACACTAAAGAGAGTTCCTTGGTGAGGTGATTCCTTGTAAAACTACCACTTCTATCTGCACACTTCCAAACTAAGTCGACACAGTTGACAAGCGTGTTCTACATTGCCACTTGGGGTTTCTCTATGGCCGTGAGTTGTAGTTAATTCTACTGACTTTACAACATGTGCTTTGCCTTTGCCTGAGAACCAGCAACGGTTAAGCCTGATTATCTGACTCTATTAATTTTGCCTAAAATATATGTACATATCTGGTCAGGTGAAACAGTAGTTTGTTGTTATAGTATTGATAACAAATACTTTTAAAACCTAAACGTATCCCTACTATTTCTAGGCATCCAGAAGATCCCCAATGAACCACAGCTGGAATTCATCCTTGGTAAGGAATTCTACCTTACTTATAGCATCCAGCAGAATGAGAAGTTTGCAAACTATGGGTGTATTATGTATATTATTACATTTTACTTTTATAACTATTGTTCTATTTTTAAAATCTTCTTATAACATAGGAATCATTTTTCCCAACTTGTATTAATAAACAAAAATCTGGGGTGTGTATAGATCCATACAGTGTGACAGTACCTTACATTTTGTTTTAAACTAAGCTTTTTAGATTAACAGATTTATACATTCAAATTAATATCCAGAGATGAGATATATTTTACGTCAATAAAGATATATTTTGAAGTTTGGGGAACAGATTTAAAAATATAGATATACTAACTGAGTCTTAGTGATTTAAAGTTTCAGTTATTATAGTCACATATACTTTCATTAATTAACAAATCGTACCCTCTGTTCAACCCATTTTGAAGTATAACATACTGAAATAATAATTATACACCAATAATATTTTAATAATTATACACCAATAATATTTTGAGCATCTTGGTTTTGTGCATCGTGCTAAAAGGATGTAATAACTAAGCATTCTGAATTGGAATTTCCTAGGTCTTGTGAAACAGGCAAAGTTGTGAAAATACAGAATTATTCATGACAAAACTTATAAAGCTGTACTGTGCTTGCTTGAGTTTTGAGATGGTTTCAGGCATAGAGAGAAGTTGCTTTCAGAAAGTGAACTGAGATGCAAAAGAAGACAAGGGCAAACTCAACACACTGGTGAGAACCCAGAGCTCGTGATCACCTGTGTATCCTCCCGTGGAAACTAATTTAAAAGAAAACAAACCCCTTCTCTAGACTTTCTGAGAAGAGAGTGGTAGTTAGAGCAATGTGCCATATTTTAAAGTACAAACAACACACTCTTTTATCATGTGCACGAGAAAGGGAACTCTGAAAAAGACCGAGCCCTGGGATTGGAGGGAGACTTGGAGACCAGATATCTGGCTTTTTATTTCAATTAAAATGGGTGGCTTTGAACAAAGTCAGTTGTACTATTTAGTGCAAGAGCCCAGTTCAGGAGGAAATCTGTCAAATTCAGCAGCAACTCTGTTGTCTCTTATATTTTGGGTTTTGAAACAGAAATAGAAGAGAATCACAGCGTCAAATTCATTCATAATAACGGATCCAATTTAAATAATGTCCATTCTTTTTTCTTACCATTGTCTCATCAAGGACACCATCCATTTTTTACCTGTGGGTTTTAGTGTATTAGCCTGTTAATTTACCTTCTTAGAAGTATTTGTTATTTCCAAAAATTCTTTGGCTCTAAATATTATATTGCTAACTACTTATTTCATAATAGTTAAGATAAAAATAATTATCTGAAGTTTGTTTTTCACTTTTTAAGGAGATACATAGCTACCTACTCAAAATAAAGAACAAATTCTAGAAAAAAATAGAACAAGGAATGAGACCTTTTCCCCTATTCAAATATTTGGATGTTTGATTTTGTACTCTTTATCAAAACTGTCAAATAACTTGGAAATTTCAATGGCTTCGCTTTTTAAGTGGGAAGCAGCCACATTTATTATCTAGACAGGTGGTGTACTGCTTGGAATCTGTTATTTTATGTGAGGACTGTTTCTCGGTGATCTCTGTGAAGATCGTTTCCTCTTGCTGGAATTTCCCTGCTCCATCTTTATTCAAGTAAACGAGGCAGGAGATGCTTAGT
This sequence comes from Microtus ochrogaster, assembly GCF_000317375.1. NCBI lineage: Eukaryota > Metazoa > Chordata > Mammalia > Rodentia > Cricetidae > Microtus > Microtus ochrogaster. The sequence continues at coordinate 939,764 of NW_004949149.1, forward strand.
CAATCAAGCAAGCTAATTGACGAAAGACATCTTGATAGAACTCGCTAGGCGTGCTCAGAGAGAGCACTCTGTCCACCCCAACCTTGTTTCTAGTGGGTTACTGCCACTAAATGAAGTAATTTACTCCAACAGCTTGGAGTCTGAACCCATATTTGCTTCCTTGACTTTCTGCTTGTACAGCAGTTCTTTATGTTTCACAAGGAAAGAAAACAATAAAAATCCCAGAGAATATTTTATTTTGTTTACAGTTTAATAAGATTGTTTTTGCTTAAGTAAGCTAACACTAAAAAGGAAGGGACATTTCTTAAATTTTGGCTACTTGTTCTTGAAATTATTAAGGAAATTGCATAAAGAAGATCAATGGTGGAAAAGGTGTAACAGAAATGTTTAGAAACTGTTTAATTTTATTCCCCAAGTATGCTTAAAATGTTGATTGCCACTTATCTCTTATTATTTCAAGTGAATAAATTGCTTATTTAAATTTTGTTTTTAATTATTGGGCATGATGACATATGCCTTCAACCTCAGTATGGGAAGAAGAGATAGGCAGATCTCTGTGAGCCTGAAGTCAGACTGGTCTATAGAGTGAGTTTCTAGTCAACCAAGGCTACATAGTTAAGACCCTCTCTTAGGAAAAGTAGTTGGGGTAGAGAGATGGTTCAGGAGTTAAATGCACTTGCTGCTCTTGAAAAGAAACTGAGATTCAGTTCCAAGTAACTACATGACAGCAAACAACCTCTAGTCATTAGTTCAGTTCCAGAGGATCAGGTAGCCTCTGGATTTTGCAGGCACGAAATGGATAGATACACAGACAGTATGCCCATATACACAAAAACAAAAGTCAATAAAGTTTTAAGAAGGTACATCTTTGTTTCATATGCAAATTTATAATTTAAATCAATAGGTAGCAATTGCTGGAAATTCATAGAAGAGAATGGCCCATATATTTTTCACATGACCTTTGAATTCTTTGACACTATTAGGTCATGCCCATGAAGCTAATTTATCTCAGTGCTGTATATTCAGTGTTAGCCAATTAAACAGAAAGAAGACACAAAAAATTATGCATCTATATCAGAAAGCTTTTATTATGAAAGGGTGAAAACATGAAATCTGGAGTGAATTCCCCAAGAAGAATGAGCCTCGCATCTATTCATTGTGCTAGTCATAGTTTGCTCAGAAATGAAGTATTTCCAGCTAATGGCAAGTCCTAGGTAGACAAAAATTCCAGGCAGCTGGAATATGAAGAAAGGCTGTTTACTTGGGGAAAAGGAAATTTCTTAAATATATATTTAAAGAAGCCTCTATGAATCCAAAGGTGCATGTCCAAAATATAGATGTGTATTGGAAATTGTCATACTGGACTGAAAACCTAGGTGACTTTGCATGAAGTAGGTGATGTCGGAGCATCAGGTCATATGGTTCTTAGGATGAGACAATGAGGATGAAATGGCTGTAAGTAGGTTACTAGTTTGCACAGACATGAAACAAAGTGATGTGTTGATGCGGTTCTGAGATAAAGTACCACAGGGGTATTGGTAGATAGTGAAGGGTCATTGGCTAGGACACTGGAATGCCAAAGAAGAGCAGAACACTTGGTGGCTTGAGTAGATGTTGAGACAACAAGCCCCCACTCCTGGACCTCTCATTCCTAACTCTGACCTGACCCCTAGCTTTCTGGAAAGTAGGATGAAGCCCCACAACTGCCTATGGTCGTCACCATATATAATGGTCTTATCCATTATAAAAGGGGTGGAGAGAACTGCCTATGGTCTCCACCATATATAATTGTCTTATCCATTATAAAAGAGGTGGAGAGAACTTGGCTTTAAAAAACTATACTCCTTGTTTTTTGTGAAGCTATTTATATTTTAAGAATCAACTCTATCAAGACTTCGCAGATAGCTCAGTACATAAAGGTGCCTGTCACCAAATCTGATGACCCAAATTTGATTACCATGACTAGCATGGTTGAAGGAGAGAACAAACTCTTGTAATTACATGTTTCTTTCCCACCTGTCTGTTCCAGGATAACTGCTCTGAGACTTAATATTAATTACAAATGGTTTGGCCTATTAGCTTAAGCTTACTATTAATTAGCTCTTACAACTTAAAATAACCTGTTTCTATTAGACTATGTTTTATCACAAGGCTTGTGACTTGTTATCTCATATCTTGCTTCCTTGGTGACTACTTGTGTCTCCTTGACTCCGTCTTCTTTCTCTCTGTCTCTCTGCTTGGATTTCTTGTGTGGCTCTACTCTGCCAGGCTATTGGCCAAATCAGCTTCTTTATTAACCAATGATAATAAGACATACTCACAGCATACAGAAGAACATCCCACACCAAAATCTTGCAAGTTGTCCTCCGAGCTCAGCATGTACACAATAGCATAAACATACACACACATATAATCCCCCTCTTACACACATGGACATGTGAAATATAAGCATTTGCAAATAAAATAACAACAGACTCAGAATCTCTTCTCTTCTGAAATCATTTCCTTCCAGACTGTTTTTTCTATTTTTCCTTTTGCATTTCCCACCTCCTCTATAGGCTTTGTTTCACAGAACAGTACTTGTCTTAGATTTCAGTTGTTTACATAACCTTATTCAGCTTTCCTTAAAACTGTTAATTCTACATTAATGTTCTACTGATTTCTGGCGAGAATCAATAACAGGCAATGTAGAAATTCATCACAGTTAAATACAAATGTAGTCATATTACAGCATATGTCTCTAGCCAGAGTCAACTCTTTTTTCTTTCTGTTTCCCCTTCTCAGTATTGGTTCCCTCTTAACACATAAGATTCAGGAGGTATGAAGTAAAACAGGGGCCACTGTACCTCATTATTAATCCAGGTAAATCAGACACATTAAGTATTAGAGTGAAATTAGAGTTTATTGTTTTTAATATATTTTTATTGATTATTTGGAAATTTCACATAATGCACCTTAATCACCCTAACTTCCCAGTCCTCCCAGCTGTAACATGAGGGCCTGCTTCTTGGGGTTTCTGTCCTGCCCAGTTCCCGCAGCTGGTAAGCCCCAAAGAAAATCACACAGAGGTCTCCATAAGTTATAAACTGATTGACCCATTAGCTCAGGCTTCATATTAGCTCTTATAACTTATATTAACCCATTATTCTTATCTATGTTAATCACATGGCTCATTATCTTTTTCGGTGGGGCAGGTCCCATCCTCCTTCTTCAGTGTCTGGACAGGACTGGGGAAAGAGCTTCCTTCTTCCCAGAAAACTCCTGTTCTCCTTGCCCCATCTCTACTTCCTGTCTTGTTGTCCCGCCTATACTTCCTGCCTGGCTACTGGCCAATCAGCATTTATTTAAAATATAATTGATAGAAAGAAAACAGAATTGTCCCACACCACCCATGTCTGCCTCCCCACCCTTGTGTCCCACCCCACAAAAAAGATATATTAAAAAAAATTGTGTTGTCCATATAGTCACTGGCCTATGCTCAAACTCTCTGTGGCCAGCCCCTAAAAGGAAACTGAGTCCTTCCATGCTCACACCCTGCCAGTAGCTGTCTGTCAAGGAGAGCTACACTTCAGCATCTTCATCATGTTTTTTAAAGAGTTTTCTTTGATGCCTTCCTGTCAAGGCTGGTACTTTGGGGTGGGGCATAGTCACAGAAATCTTCTGTCTCTTGTTCTTAACTGTGTTATTCTTAAGATATGCTGCTTGGCAGCCATTATAAATTCTCTCTCAAAGGAATATTTTATCACCCAAGAAAATATAAACAGTTTTAAAATGGCATAGCAAACCATCTGCCTAATATGATCCGGAATTAACTGCACATCTGCTTGTGCAAGGGAACATGAATGAAAAAAAATAGGAATGAGTATTTTTAATTATGGTTATTGCCACTTGTTTGTAGATTTTATTTATTTTGTTATGCTCTTCCAAAGTTTGTGCAAATTTTATATCAGATATTTTTCTTTTTAATAAATGACCCAAATGTGCCAAAAAACGTATCTAAGGTAGAAAAATTGTCTTCACCTATGTTTGCTTATAGAATAGAGAGATCAAACCACAATTTCTGAAACCACTAGCAGCCAAGTTGGACTAGGTTACTTCTTTGGGTTTCTAAGAATACAGATATAGGCAAAGAGAGGCAACTGATACAGAAACAGTGAGAAAGTTGTAACAAGAACTGACCAAAGTTAAATTCCAAGGGAAGAAACCAGGGCTGGGGTGTCTAAAGAGTAGGAAGAATTGCATCCTGAACTCAGAGATCAGCGTAAGGAGATGCTAGGTGTTTGTAAGAAGAGCAAGATTCCAGACTCAGAATGCGAAAGAAATGTCTGTTATTCTGCTTGCCGCCATATTGATAGGGAGGTGGTCAGCTGTCCTTCACTGTGACAAATACCAGAAAACCAACTTACAAAAAGACACTTGAATTTTGCTTTGATTCTGTGGTGGCACGTGATAGAGGCTATGTGGCATGGGAAATCATTCACCTCAGGGTAGCCACGGGGTGAATGAAAGAGAGAGGAAGGGGCCAGTGTCCAAACGAACATTCCTTTCATGGGTGTGTCCCCAAAGGCCTAACTTCTTTGCGTGTTCCTTGTTTCATTTATTTATTTGTTTGTTTAAAAACAATCTTTTCTCATTTTATGAATCAATCCCAGTTCCTACTTCCTCTCCTCCTCCCACTCCTTTATATCTTATCCTCACTTTATCCCCATCCACTCCTCAGAGAGGGAAAAGCTTCCCATGAGGAGTTAACAAAGTCTAGCACATCACTTTGAGACTGGACCAAGGCCTCCTCTGTCGCCTGCCTATATCTAGGCTGAGCAAGGAATCCCTAAAAAGAGAATAAACTCCAAAAAGCCAGTTCAAGCAGTAGGGATAAATCCTGGTCCCAGTGCCAATGGCCACTTAGACTGCCTATGCCACAGAACCGTCACCCACATTCAGAGGGCCTATGAAAGTTTCCCCTCTGAATGATACCCCCTTCTAGCCATAATAACACAGGCAGTGGAGCAAGCTTTTAAAACATGTGCCTTTGGGAGTCACTCAAGGGCCAATCTGTGGGTAGAACTGGACCATCTTGTCTTCTTAGAAAAGGACATGAAACGAATGTTCTCATATTGACATCTTCAGATGCTTAAACCCATTGTGTGCCTGTGCCATGCAAATGAAGCATCAATTCAGTTCTATTATAGCATTTTCTTCTGATCGATTGATAAGATATTCTTTAGGACATTATTCTAAATGGCAAAGCAACTTTACATCAGGAGGAGTTACGATCTCTTTGGTTTTTAAGGCTTTGTCCAAGAAAATGCAGAGCCAATCAAAATGCTTCCTGCATTGCGTCATGTATCAGATCGTGCACACAAATTTGGGATGTTTATAGAGAGAGTGACTGTATTTCTAATAACTATTCCATCAGGAAAAAGATGGTGTGATCAGTTGTTAGTGCTCAGAGTACGGCAGTGTATGGACGGAATCGTGCCAAGTCTTACAAACTGCTCAAGAGAAGCAGTCTCAACTATTAAAAAACATAGACACTGGTAAGGCCCTTCACTAACCTGTGAGCCAAGGCTGTTCACACCATGTAAAGGCCCATGAATCAGGCATTGTTTAATATTTCTCTAAAAGAAAAAAAAACCTAGAAAGCCCATCTTAGATTCCTTTCTCACTTCTACTATTTTCTTTTTTTCTTTCTCTCTTTTTTTTTCTTGGTTTTTTTGAGACAAGGTTTCTCTGTGTAGCCCTGGCTGTCCTGGAACTTGCATTGTAGGTCAGGCTGGCCTTGAACTCGTGTAGATCCACCTGCCTCTGCCTCCTGAGGGCTGGGATTAAAGGCGTGCACCACCACCACCACCACCCAGGTACTTCTTGGCTTGTACTTTATAAATGATTATAAAGCTCAGGTATTTATAAAACTCAGTAGAAAAAAAATTTAAACATTTAATGTACTTTAATCTTATGATAGTATTTTGATCTCTCATATGTCTGCCAGACCAGCTGAAAAGAATCCTGAACATACAAATATGGTTTCAGTGTAGCGCTGTGATAGAGCTATGTCTTCTCTTTAATGGATACAAGGCAATCTTCAGAGCAACAAGAGAAGCAAGAACTACTTATTAGCCAAGGTTCATAAAATATTTGCCTTCTGCCCTATCATAAATTAACTGCTATCAACATTCTAATAACTACATGCTCTGCCACGTGTAAAACGATCTATTCCTTCATAAATGATAGATCCGTTGTGCAAAGTCCCAAGAGAAGCCAGGGCCAACTGCTTTAACTTCAGCTTAGCTGTATACAAACAAGTGTACATCACCCAAATCTGCCAGATACTAATACAAAGAGTAGAAATTTACTGAGTGTGGTTTTGTTGTTATTGTTCATAATTCACAGATTCATGCTTTTACTTTGTGTGCATGCACGTGCACACTTGTGTGTGTCTGGGTACCATGCGAATATCACAGTATACCCATGGGAATCAGAAGACAACTAACATTAATTACTTTTCCCCACTGAGCCATCTTGCTGGCCCAGATTCATTATTTTAACTTTCACAAAACATGAAGAGTTTGTCTCTCATCCTTCTTATCATACTGGTGAGAAAACTTTGGCATGAATAGATGATATAATAAGGAGCTTGGTAATTGAACTCAGGAACCTTGGGGTCAGAGTACACACTCTTATATTATGTTTGTCCAGTAGACAGAGATCTTATGGAAGACCATGCATGGTCCTGTAGTAGGAGCTGCAGGCTGTGTTCCTGCCCCCCCCCTCCCCAGCTCCTGGTCGCCTGGCTAGCTTATGCCCCGAAATAACAATACACAAATTGTATTCTTTTAAACACTGCTTGGCCCATTATATCTAGCTTCTTCTCGGCTAACTCTCGCACCTGGACTAGCCCATTTCTAATAATGTGTGTAGCACCCCAAGGTGTGCTTACCAGGAAGATTCTAGCCTATGTCCATCCTGGGTCGAAGCTTCATGGCGTCTGCCCCGGAGAGCAGCGGCCTCACATCTGAACTCAGTTCCCTTCTTCCCAGCATTCTGTTCTGTTTACTCCACCCACCTATGTTCTAACCTATCAGGCCAAGCAGTATCTTTATTACTTAACCAATGACCTTCCTCTGTCATGGTCCGAGTTGAATTTGGCTAGTTCTGAAACTCCACATTTAACTGTCAGACTGCATCCTCACCTTCCAGTTCCTACTCAGTAGGAATCTCCAGAGATGGGGCAGACAGAGCTGTGTCATGCTGGGTACACTATGATAGGGATATGCAGAGGCACACTCCAGCGACTGTGGGTATGCTGAGAAGTAGTGATTCGATAGCTCTGCTATCAGAAGTAGTATCTCGAAGGAAACGGCTTTGGATCCAGACCTTGAAGGATGAGCTGTATCTCATTTGGTTTAAAAGGAACACATGATGTAACAGACAGAGAGTAGTAGTAAGCCACAAAGAACATAAAACCCCAGAGCTTCCGTCCCACTGTGAGACAGTGCCAGTTTTTACTTTTTCTTACATCCCCTTCTAAAATAGGAAAGAACCAGAAGTCCTCTTGTGACTTTTATGATTACTATGCGTATACTAAATGCTTGCTTTGAAATTCTTAGTAATCAACCTTTAAGCACTGTTAAACAGCTAGTCAACTGTGTTAAGTCATCATGACCAAGTGAGTCTTTCTGACATTAGGACTGTGGCAGATGAAACTCACGAGGCTCTGGCCACCCTGAGATGGACAGAGAGGCCCCTCACTGTATTGTGTCCAGATAACTGACTGCGGGCTTACAGTTGCATGTGTGCAAATTTTCCTAGGTAGTCTTTAAATCATGTCAGCTTTGTTAACAGTGAGTAATTAATGACACAAGAAAAGAAAATTTTTCTAAGCAACCTACTAAGGACACAATAGCAAAAATAAATATGATTCATTTGCTAATGAATTTATCTCAAGCGAAACTTGAACTGGGGACTGAGAGTTTGGGATATGTTCCTAATTTTCTAGCTTTGGGATCCCATATTATTTATTAGCTACCTATCTACGTGGTCAAGGAGTAACTGCACTGTATCTCTGAATGTCACGTATAAAATGGGTAGGATATTTGTATCCACTACAGAAAGTTCCTTTGAAGATCAAATTAGTTAATGCATGTAAATCACTTAAACTAACTAGCATGTGACATCCTGTAGGATTGGCCTTGTATTGTTATGAATATTACCATCCAATATTATGAATATTGGATGGAGCTAGCCTTGTAGTCATTGCTTCCCTGAGCAGGCCTTCTGGGTCCCAGAATTTTTGTGCCTATGATTATTACACTGATACCTTCAAAAAGCCAAATGCTTTCTATGTTTTCTTCCTGTAGCTGTGATGGACTCCAAAGGACTTCTTATTCACATTTCACAGACGAGTCTGGCCCTTTGTGTGTTGGTGTCGAGCGAGAACATGAAGGCATCTAGATTTTTAACTACAAAGACCATGCTCTCTGTGGTTGACTATTAAAAGTACAGGAATGGCAGAGAGAAGAACAATAAAATGTTATCTAAGAGCAGCATAATTTTTTTGCATTGTGGAAGTAATTAGAGATTTAATTGAAGAAGGGAAAATGAACCGATTAGAGTATTTTAAGTAGTCTGTTGTGTGGCCTTGACTCCCAACACCTGAGATTTAATGCATTGTGCGCTGGGATCTTTGCTTGTCTCTTTAATGCTGGTCTAAAAGCCAGCACGATACTGTCTGTTACTGTTGAGAGTCATGGCATCAGTCACCAAGCCAGAAGTATGCAAGAGCAAATTTTTCCTTCCTCCTTTTTCTTGCCATGCCTGTTTCCTTTTACTGCAGCTGAGTTGCTGTGGTGTGAGTGTATTTCCCCCTCACATTTCTTAAATGTGTCTTTTACCAACTTTCCACTTTGGCTTGGACTTTTAAACAAATTGTGGAGTGTTTAATTTTTTTCTAAATGTTCCTCTTCTACCTTTATTATTTGTGTCTTTTATTCATGGCCAACATTCCTCATCCATTTTATTTCTCTTTCTGTGTGATTTACCTTGCATTGTCCAATTGCTGAGAGCTCTGCTCTTTGGAATGGAATACTTTTGAAGCCTTTATTGGTAGTTATGGGTAATTGGGGAATCAGGTCTACCTCAAGGTTTTGTTCATTGGGTGTTTTGGCATCTTGTTAAAGTTAAAGCCTCTGAGACTGTGGGGTGCAGAATCTCTTAATGTTGTCAGTGTGGTTGAATGTGGTCAATTAACCTTCTCATTGGGCAACTAAGTGTATCTCAGACCAATTGCGACTCACGCTATGGAGAAAAGAGATCAGAGAGTGGAAGGGAAGATTAAGAAAAAATCCTACTGTAGGAAATATCTTTCCCCAAATGCTTCTTTTTGGAGCGGTTACAGTATGCAAATGCAAACAGACAATGCTGTTTGTTTTTCTCCTGGAAGAAGTTGGACCTTTGGAGGTTGAGCAGCAAGACTGCAGTCACTGTCTAGAAGGGAGCAGCCCGAAGCTTCTTGAGTCCTCTCTCTCTTCTGTTTCTGTCCCTCTCTCCCTGTAACAAAAGTTGCTCTGAAAGGGGGCAGAAATCATTTTCAGCAAACAATGTATCCCCAAATCAGAGTGTATTCAAATTCAGAATGTCAGTTTTGTTTTAAAATATGTAAACATCCATAGCAATGTAAAGACCATTACATTTAATGGCTTTAAAATAACATTTAAGGGCCTTTCTGAAATTTGCAATCCTTGCTTTTATGTAGTTAGAGCTTTCAACTTTGTTCCAAAGCTCTACTGGATTTGTCCATTTGTTTGTCTCAGGATTGTTTTAAACATACAGCAGCTAAAACTTGGCTTCTTGATCTGCATTCCTGTCACCCAAATATTTGGCACCCTTAGGATGCACATGTTTGTGAAAACACCAGCATCCACTCAATGAGCGACATACCCAAACTCTCACTTCGCTGAGACAACTTCTTCCTTATCAGCACGCCTCAGAGTTACCCTCTATTTCTTCATATGCTGCATATGCATCTGCTGAACAAGTCCTATAAATTCAAGCAGTGATATTGCCCCCTCCACTGCATCAATGCCAAACTATGGCAGGTGGGGGGCTGTCCTCTGAGCCACTCAAGGAAGTTTTTAGGTGTCAGCGTGGTTTTCAGTCTCTCAACACAATAGCCAGAAGTATCTAAGGTGACTTCCATGTCCCCCAACTCTAGTCCTCCAGTGGCACCCAGTCTCACAGTCTGCATAGTAGCTTACTGAGTTCTGCCTAGATCTTGGAGAAGCATGGCAGTTGTTCCTTTCCACAGAATACTCTGATCCAGGCCACCTTGTCCTTCTGCCCCTCACGTGGGCTGAGTGTTGCCTACATATTAAGGATATTGGCTCCTTAGGCAGCAGCCAAGAGTCTGCTAGATGCTTGTCCTGACCCTGACCTCCAGCTCTCTCATTTTATTTCCCTGTTTAGAATGCTGGCAGCTATATGAAACTGTTACCCAGAACCCCAAAAGACACATTTCCAGCATTCAGGAAGCTTCCTTGGGCTGGGTGCATACATGAGTTCCAATCCATACAGTGCATCGCTGTCTTTAGAGATGCTTGTGAAAGTGTTTTATACTGACTGCAAGCATATTGTTTAAAAACTTAAATTCAGAAAGCCTAATGTATACAATTAATTGATCATTCATATTTTATGATTTCCATGTTCTCTTCAGAAAAGTGGAGTCTCTGGGGCTTTGGGGTTCTTCTAGAAAGAACTGACATAAAGAATGTGTTATGGAAAATATGATTAACAAATGGCTTCTATAGCTGAGTTGTGTCTGACTATCAAGATTTGAACCACATGTGTGCCCAATCTGGTGCTCAGAATTCCTCACAAGATAACTTTGAAAGCCGTGTGCTGATGACACTGGGAAGTTAGCAGTCCATGTTGAGATGTTCTTAAGAGTAGACACTTCTAGATGGCAGCAAGAAGAACCCCAGGAGGCAACTAAGATAACAGAAACGGAGTGGTCAGAAGACTGGAGATGGCATTTGAGCCTACAGCATGGCACATAGGGAAGCAGAACTAGGCTGCATTGGCTACACTACCAGCTCTAGACCTCTGGGTTCTGACTGTGACCCTGGCTATGTAGTAACTGGTGCGGCGGGGCTGAGTCCCCAGAACCCCACTGCCCGCAAGGCTAGCTTTACCTGAAATAATTACACGGACACTGTATTCTTTTAATCACTGCTTGTCCCATTTCTATCTAGCCTCTTCTAGGCTAACTCTCGCACCTGGACTAGCCCATTTTTTATAATCTGTGTAGCACAGCTGGGTGCGCTTACCGGGAAGATTCTAGCCTACGTCAATCCTGGGTCGGAGCTTCATCGCGTGTGCCTCAGAGAGCAGAGCTCTCGCCTCTGCCCGCAAGAGTGGAGCATCGTGTCTCTCTGAGGCATCTGCCCCCGAGAGGAGGGCTGTCGAGTCTCTGAGCTCACTTCCTCTTCTTCCCAGCATTCTGTTCTGTTTACTCCTCCCACCTATCTTCTAACCAATGAGGGCCAAGCAGTTTCTTTTTATTTAACCAATGACCTTCCTCCATCATGGCTATCTGCATAACCATGAACAATTCTTTTCCACTGTAGTTTTTTGTTTGTTTGTTTTTGTTTTGTTTTGTTTTTCTCAGATTGAACAAGACAGTTTCCTAAAGCAGCAAGTTGGTGACAGGTGTATAAGGATCACTATCGTGCCAGGTGTGTGAGGATCACTCTGTGGCATTCTAGTCATTGTTTCATATTAATCCTTCACCCTCCCTGAAATTCTTGTAGTAAGAAAGGGGCACTTGTTGGTTCCTAGCAGCCTGGCTATCTTAGACCTGAAATAATCGCACAGAAACTCTATTAATTAAATCACTGCTTGGCCCATGAGCTCTAACTTCTTATTGGCTAACTCTTACATCTTAATTTAACCCAATTCTATTAATCTGTGTATCACCATGTTGCTTACCGGCTAAAGTTTCCATCATCTCTCTACAGAGGCTCCATGGCTTCTTTCTGATTCTGCCTTTCTTTCTCCCAGCATTCAGTTTAGGTTTCCCCCACCTACCTAAGTTCTTCCTTGCTATAAGTCCAAAGCACTTTCTTTATTCATTAACCAATAAAAGCAACAGATAGACATAAGGACCTCCCTTCTGTCATCATTTCCCCCTTTCTGTTTAAATGAAAAGGAAGGTTTTAACTTAGTAAAATTACATATAACAAAGCAGGTAACAAGCAAGTATTACAGTTACAATATTTACATCTACTTTATCTTTTATCATAACTAAGGAAAACTATAACTATAATTTTTCAACTACATCAAAGACTCTAGAAGGATATAATATTGCCTACATAGAGTACAATGTTAACAACTTCCAAACCTCTAGAAATGACAGAGACATCTCACTGCCTGAACAGCCACCCAAAGTTCTTCTGTACCATTGGGGTATCCATCTTCAGCCTACAGGCACATAGTATCCAGAAGACTTTTCCATGAATCACTTCCACCTATACTGGCAGTTTATCCAGGAGACTCTTTCGTGAAGCAGGAATCCCAAAGGACCATCTCACCTTTAGGCAAGTTCAGCAGTCATTTCTCTGCAGGTCCTGCATTTGTAGACAAGAAGTCCAGGCAAGAGCAATTTCTTGTCCAAATTGCTAACCAACTCAATAAAGAGCCTCTTCAATGCCCATCCTCCTCTTGAAGTAGCTTGGTGATGCCAGGAGCAGATGTATCTCATTGTCATGAAAAGTCTTAAGTTCTTAAACATTTTAAATGCCATATTCTGTAATCTTTGAAAGGTTTGAAGAATGTCTATCCATCTGAAATACATCTCTGTACATCTAGAAAACCTAACATGACTACAAACTTGACTGTTATAGATGACTATCTATTATACTACATTTTTAAATGAGGTGCACAAACACAATACCTTAATCAAGATCAGAAATACATATACACATAACAAAATTGACCTTAAATTTGTATCAATAAACCAAGATCCACACCAATGCAAATATTTATAGCATATCCCCTTTTAAATGTAAATAAACATTTATAGACAATATTTGGGAATATGGGTATAGTTTTCTTCATACTGCTTCCTGCTGATTGTTGGACATAGTAATTTTTGGGGGTGTTTATGGTAACCTTCAGGGGTCTTGTTATATCAAACCATACCAGTCTGAAAGCAATCCACAGGTTCTCATCTTCTGTGGAAACAAGAGAAGAACATCTTTTCCAAAGCAACATATCCTTAGACCCAAATTTGGAAGTCATGATACCTTTATAATATACATGCTGGTTTAGCGTAGCAGTGCGTACATGAAATATGTCTCTGTACTTAGCTTATTCACAGTCAAAGAACTCAAAGATAACACAATAATATACATAATCCAGACTCTCTGTGTATATTCCATGTTTACATGGCTTATTTCTTTTACTCTATTACTTTTTAATATTTCCTTTAATCTATGACTGCTGTAAACCATTTACTTCTTTTCCAACTCTCTATACTCTTTTTCTTCTCTCTACGTACATTTATCTAACACTAGTACCCATTTAGATGTCTTTTATGTATGAATCTGTCCTACTGTGTATCTGTAATTCTTTTAATTCTTTTTTTTTTTGTGAGACAAGGTTTCTCTGTAGCCTTTGGTGCCTGAACTGAAACTAGCTATGGTAGACCAGGCTGGCCTCAAACTCACAGAGATTTGCCTGCCTCTTCATCCCAAGTTCTGGGATGAAAGTTGTGTGCTACCACCACCCAGTTGTATCTGAATTTCTTTACTGTCCAGGAGTGCTTCTTAAAACTTAAGCTGTGCCATTACTAGTATATACATTATTTTCTGCTTGCCCCACCCAGTCCAGCATGGTGGAGCCACTAGCACCTCTGAGGCATGCATACCACCCTACTTACAGGCACATAGCCAGTCCATGTTGCTACCAAGCAAACCACAATACACTGCTCACAAACCCCATACAAATGCTCGGTTTCCCTAAAGAGTCAGAGTTTTTGCTAGCAGCATGGCCCACAGCTGGGAAGCTGCCATTTTGAAACCATGCAGCTGCTACCATTGAATCAGTAAAACCTCTTTTAAAGGAGCTGCAGCATGCCACCTCAAGCAAAGCCCATTTGGAAAAAAAAAATGCAGCTAAACTTTGTTTTGTTAGTGTCTAGAATTTCTTTTCAAGCCCTCTCAACTTTTACATTGGCTCCAATTTGTTGGAAGAAGCCACTTGTTGGTTCCCATCTGCTCAAGCCCGAAATAATAAGTGTCCTTCTTCACATTCTAATTCCATATCTGTAAATTGTGGCTAATAGCTCCTATTGCCCACAGTGTTTAACCTAAGAATATGAATATAAGAAGTATGTTACTAATATATTATTGGTAATTTCTTAAATCATTTTGCCCACATCGTCTCTGTAACTGGATCTTTCTGAGCATCCAGTGAGAATGAGTAGAATTATCTGTATTTTCAGATGAAGCTAAGGGAATATTTTTTTTTAAAAAAGAGTGTTTAGAATATAGACAGGATGAAAAAATTCCCCCAAGCCCAATAGAAGATGTCTTCTATTGATTTTCATTTACTTTAGACAGGGTCTTGGTACATAGCCCAGGCTAGTCTCAAACGCACAATCTTCTTGCAGCAGCTTCCAGAGCGCCAGGACTGTGGACTACAGGCATGTGCCAGCTGGACTGTTTCAATGCTGCCTTTGTTCTTTTTAATTTATTCTATTTAGTTAACATTTTTTCATTTATTTTACATACCAACCACAATATCCCCTATCTCTTCTCAACCCCTTCTTCTCTCACATAGGCACTTGCTTATCCTGGAGGCGTAAGGAGGTTCTTTGAAGTTTAATATGATGGTTTAGACCATTTTGTAAGAAAATGTTCATTATCCCTGGGTTCCAAGCAGTTTGCCATAGAGAGCTGCTCTGATGGTCTGTAGATCTGAGCTGTTCTCTAAGAAGGCCAAAATACTCTGGAAAAATAAACTCTTTGGTGTCTGCAAATACCCCACTTTGAATTAACTGTTCTTCATTTTTCCCATAGACCGTTGAAGTAGTTGTTTCAAACCATCACATACTCTCTGCCCCAAGCTTCCCCAGCATTGCTTTCTGACCTCTACATTCCACGTAATGTGACAATTTCGTGGGTCACAAGTCAGCAGGAGCTGTAACTGACCTGGTTGTGCTTTCTAGTGCCTGTGAGGCAACATCTTACCTCAGAGGACTTAACCCTCAGAATCGTCTTAGCCAAAACTTTTATTGAGATACTTCTTTTTGGTTGTTAGCACAAAACCTCACATGTCCTTGAAGACATGAGCAAAAGCAGGATCCCTTCAAGAGATTCACAATTTGTTCAACAAAGAAAGGCCAAAACAAGGGCACATGAAATGAGAGATTAATCATTCCTTAGAAACATCTAGTTTTTCTATTCCTTTTTACCCTTAGTTTTTAATCTACATTTTACATGTTAATTTTATTTTATGTTTTAATTTTACTTGTGAGATATTTATCAATAGGCTGAAAACAATTTAGCAGTCATACTCACACACACACACACACACCGAGTTTGTTGATTCTGTTTTGTTTGAGACAATGCCTTCCATAATGCTTGCTGAATTCGGACTAGCTATAGACTTGGGGATGACCTCAAAATCATGATCTTCTGGCCTCTGCCTCTACCTGTGGGGATTACATCACCATTCCCAGATATTAAAACTATTGATTTCACACATATAAGTATTGAACCCAATATATTCACAGGAAAAAATTACTTTAATTTAAGCACCACTCTCTAAAAAGCAAGTCCTGGTCACAATTTGTCCTTAGAACCCTTTTAAAGCAACTTGCATTGAGAAAACGCATCCGGAAATGGCATTCTTCGGTGTGTGTTGGAAGCACACACATGACTCAGTGTGCTGGATGAGAAATCAGCCAGGAAGTGGCTGTTCCTTTTGTTTCTTCCTGCCCAGAAAAGTGGACCTCAGAGACCCTGGAGGCTGCGTTCCCTCAAGACATCATCTCAGGTCCTCCTCCCCAGACGCCTACACAACAACCAGGGTGTAGATTCAGTTAGAATTCAGCAACTTTGTGCACCCTGCCCTTAGTCATCCCTTCTGGCAGCCAACACCCCCAGTGTCCTGAGACCATTACTGGTACCTCCTCTCTCCACCAACTACACTAGCCTCGTCTTTTAGGGCAAGGTAGAGCCCAGTAACCATGGACCTTGCTGAACTCATTAAGTAGCCTTATGTGTGGTAGGAATTTTGTCTGCTTCTATGCCAATGGCAACTGTTTTGGAAAAAATGTTACTCTTGGAGAAAAGAAAGTGAGAGTCTCTCTCTCTTTCTCTCCCTTCCTCCTTTCCCTCCTCCTCTATATCTCTATGTATTTATGTATGCATCTATGCATGCATGTATGTATGTATTTGCGACTCAGGGGTCAACTTTGGGTATTATGCCTCAGGTGCCTTCCACCTTAGTTTTAGAGACAAGGTCTCACTATCATGGCGCTCACCAAGTTGTCTAGGCTTGCTTGCTAGCAAACCCCAGGGATCTGCCTTTGTCTACCTTCCCAGCAGTAGGATTACAAGCAAAGAAAGAACCACAGCCATCTATTTAAGTACGTTTTAGGGACTGAGGTCAATCCTTGTGCTTGGAGACCAGTGATTCTATTTTAGTTCTACAGATTCCTTTAATGGGATGTCAGTATTCCTCTTAGTATTCAGCGGAACCCGGCTTTCCTCCTTGGAATAACTTTCTCCTGCCTTCTGAAACAGCACATATGTTCCTGCTAAAAAGAACAGCAGCAAGCAGCACGCACTGGCTGTCTTTCTGAAGTGGAATGTGGGCTGGGAGCACGCTCAGACAGAGCCATGCCTGTGTGCAATGCCAGGCGATGCCAGGCCAGTTGACGGTTTGTGGCATGTTGGTGTGAGATATCAAAATCCAAAGAGACTCGAGCACAGACTTGTTTATGATCCAATTGCTTGACGATGGAATCTGAGCCACCTCGGGAATATTCATGAAAACAAGACAAAAACTATTTTCTAAGGATTGACACCAGAGAAGCTGAGGGAACAGGGCTTGAGTTCAAGAATGGAAGTCTTCTGGTACTGACAAGAGTGATTTGGGGGGGAAAAATGTTCTTTTTATATGCAAATTAGCTGTCTGCCTTACAGCTGGCATGATTTCTCGCTCCCCAGCCCAGATAATCCAAGTGTGTTTTCAGAGAGCACCATTGTTCCAGGCAGAGTTACATTTTCTTTTCCTTTCCCAGACTGCCCAGTGACGCCTTTGATCTGGCATTGGCTATGGAGCGGATTTTAGTCTCTATAATGTTCCCTAAGTAAAGATGTGAGCTCCAGCTTCTTGGCCACCTTTTCTCCTCTGATGGGCATGTTTCCACTTAACACACACAGAGACACATATAAATTATGGTGACTTAGTTTTATATTGTTCCGTACATGACAAAGTAAAACATTTTATTTCAAGGCATATTGTCCAACCCGAACGTAGCCTTTTAGAAGAAAGAAATCAGTTTTATGTGTAAGAGAATTGCCTGGAGTGGAATTTAGGAGCAGTGGGCTCAAGTTTCAGTGCAGGAAGAACTGCAAAGCCAGCCTTCTGAAGCCAGAACTTGGCAATTCCTGCCGGTAAACCATCACCTTGATTCCCCGAGAATTCTATCATCTGTTTCTTCGCAACAGCATTAGCCTTCATGCTGTCCCCTAATGTTATCCGAGGCCGACTCTCAAGAGTGTAGAATCTTGAAATTCCCATTGGCAGCTGATCCTCCACTGGGTGGGCAGACGAGCCAGCTGTATAGACAATTGACTGTGACTCTGAGCACTGACTTATTGGTTGCTGGGATTTGAACTCAGGACCTCTGGAAGACCAGCTTGTGCTCTTAACCGCTGGACCGTCTCTCCAGTCAACACTGACTTATTGGTAAAGTGAAAAAGAGAGTCTTCATTCTTGAACTTCACATCATAGTCTACAGATATCCACTGACTCACCCTTCCCCCCAAAACACGCATTTGGACTTGATGGAGCAGTGAGACTGAGCGGGTCGCACACTATCGCCCTGGGTCTGATCACAGAGCTGACCAGAGTCCACGTACCAGAATTAACATCGCTGGTCTCGTAGTCTTGGCATGATTTACATATCACCTTAGAGGACAACAGTCGTAGAAACTAGGTGGTGGCGATTTAGAAGCTCACACTCACAGTGCTACTCCAGTTTGCCTTGGGAACTCTGGCATTAGGATACCCTCCATCCATTCCTTTGCTCATCTCTTGTTAGTCCAAGTCACATGAATGGGGATGTTACCTTTCTTGGGAGAAATATAGTGACTTTGAACTTCGGAAATCAGATTTTTTAAATTTTATTTTAAGCTGGTGACTAGAAAGGGAAAATAAAAATGTATAGAAATGAAGAAAACTTTCTAAGGCTTCGAGTGTTTCCTCTACGTGCCCACATTTATACATTTAATCTTATTTTTCCAATAACTCTTGGTTGTGTTGGCAGTTATACATGGTTATAGTCTCTTTAGGGAAGTGTATGTTAATTAAAATCTCCCACACAACACATAAGGAGAAATTAACATTTTTTATTATGTCTACAGAGGTTTCAAACATGGTTAGTAAACTGAGAGGAGACGATGTCGTTTCTCCTTGACCCTGTGCGTCTCAGATTTTATGAACACTCAAGCGGCGGTTCCTGTGACCGTGTCTTTCAGGATGATGAGAGGAACATGTGTTGGAGTGTAATTTGAGATATTAGAGAAGAAAACAGAAAGCAATAAAACCTATGAGAAAAGTTACAGAAAGCAGACATTTTCATTAAAAAAAAAAAAAAACCTAGAAGGAGCAAAGAGACAGAGGATTAAAAAAAAAACAATAAATAAATTAAAGACAGCTCCAAATTTCAGGGGGCAGAGAATGGAGGTGGAGGAGAGCTATGCCAATGGCTATAGATCAGCTCAGTACCGTAACAGTTACGTTCTTCTAGGAAGCAGCTCTAAGGTCATCTTACAGAGGATGCCCAGCTCCCCATGGAGCTTTCCTTGTGTGTGGGCATGGGTACCAGGCAGGAACACTGTACATAGTACCCCTTTCCTTCACCCAGTTGTGTTCCTAAGTATCTAGTCAGGGAACTAGGCACCATCACCCAGTAAATCTACTCAGGAGTTCTGTAGTATAAGGACTGGCATCCCAGGCTTCATGGAATTGTTTCTTAAATTTCCTGAGGGAAAGAAGGGGGAAAACAAACACCAGTCAGAGGCAACTGAAAATAAGAAAGCCTAATACCCTGGAGAAGCAATTAGGGAGAGGGTCTATTAGACTCTGAAGTGTTCTATACATCTTTCTCTGTATGATGCAAATTAACTTAATCTGTATGTAATCACTGGTGTAGACTGGTAACTGTGAAGCCCTGCAATGAAATCCGATGATTTATTGAACTGCAGACACAAGCGAAATTGGTGTATCAATTCATCAGTAGAATCTAATTTTCTAGAGTACAAGAAGAAACACCGTCTAAGTGGTATTCTGTAGAAACAAAACCAAACATTAAGAATCTGAGCCACAGATAAGACCCTGTCCTCAGGCTGCAAAAGTCTCTCTTAGTTCTCAGGGAAGAGGCAGATCCTGATTGCAGAGGTGTTTGGATGAGAAAGGTATCTGTGATTTGGGACAAGCTGGAAAGCGCTGTTTATTTCTCTAAAGCCCTGTGGGTGTAAGGCCACACATCGGATCTAGAGTACTTCCTGTCTTGTGTGGTGTGACCTCTTTTGGTCTTCACAGGCTTCATATTTCCCTAAGAACAGTCAGGGCACAGAGTTCCTTACACTTACGTTAGTACAAAGGTGCACTTCCATCTGGCTACCCTCGGTTCTGCTTTACTGTTTTTAATTGCAAGGTTTTGCTGGTGTGGTAATGCAAGTTCTTAATGTGAGCACTTAGGAGACTGAGGCCTCACAAGGTCAGCCTTTCACACACACACACACACACACACACACACACACACTTATACCCACACATACTCACACACAAGCACCCACACACATTCACATTCGATATATTCACACATAACACACACTCACTCACACATAGACATATAGCCACACATACACACTCACACACATGTAGATATTCACACACACACTCACACATACACAGACACACACACATATACACTCACATACACAGAGATATATGCTCACACACACAGACTCACACAGACTCTTACATACATGCACACTCATACACACATACATATGAAGACTCACACACACTCACACACACACACACACACACACACACACAATCTTATTGTTTGATTTAATACTATGACAGAGAATTTTGGCAATAGCAATTTAGATAAGAAAAGGCTTATTTGGTTTCCTAGTTCCCGGGTACTGTCCATCATAGCAAGGAGTCATGTGGAGTAGCAGGCGACACCAGGTCGTGTTGCATCCACGGTCAGGAATCAGAAAGATGAATCCTGCTGATCCGATCACTCTCTCCTTTTTAATCTTTCTGAGCTCTGACCCAATTCCAAGGAAAGTTGCCACTTACATTTAGGGCGACTCTTCTTACCTCAGTTAAACTAATATACATAATCCCCTACAGCCATTCCCAGAGACTTGTCTCTATGCGATTCTAGATCCTGTCTAGTTGATAACCAATATCAACTACCATCATTACCTTATATGGTTTTTATGCAAAATCTACCTTGTCTTTGTTGTTTTTTCAGGAGGTCAAAAAGAAAGAGTCATTTGCAAAAAGCCATAGTTCTTCAGGCATGATGCAACTAGTAAGCACAGTGTTATCTTCATCCAAAAAAACAAAAAACAAAAAGACAAACCTTCTTTAGGCTAGGGATGTAACTTATTGGTAGCACACACGCTATCCCAGCACATATGAAGTCCTGGGGTCCCTATCCAGTACCATACAAACTGTGGGTGGGCATGTGTCCTAACCCATTATAATCAAGTAGAGACTGTAGAATTGGAAGTTCAAGGCCATCCTCAAAAACACAGAGTTCAAGGCAACCCTGGGATACATGATATCCTGTCTTGATAACAAAATAAAAATCCAAGTATTTCTTTATTATACTATGCAGTGTCTCCTCTGCTTCTCATTTTTCTCTGGCTCATCTTATCAGAGAATTTTAGAACTCTGGAAAGTTGTCATGGTACCCCACCCACTTCCCCAGTCCTCATCTGTTCACTTCTAGGGGAAAGGGGGGAAAGAGGGGAAACATGGCCAGTTGTGAGTAACACTGGATGGATGCTGGTAAGGCAAGAAAAGGATCGAGCTCCACAGGGGAAATGTTCTTGGGTGGAAGGAGAGGATTGCCTGGGCTATCTACGAACACAGGTACCCCAAAGCTGGCATCTGTCTTCCCTCAGTCCTGTACCCCCAACATCCACTGTAAGCCTCAAACCTCCTTGAATGGACAGTTGGGCTATTCTCTGATGTGAGTCAAGAGACTGTTTTCAGCTTCCAACTACAGTTGCCTAGAGTGATGGAGAGACTCCTTGGGCCTAATAGACATGGCATGATTTAGATAGCCGCTTGAAACACAAGCTGAGATTTTATTTAATAATGACAGTGTTTTGTGGATGATGGAGTCTTTGACTTGAGAACAATCCCAAAACTGCCCTCTCTTTGACCTCAGGATCCTCAAATAATAGAATAATTATCAGAGCAGAAGCCATTCTTTTCTTTTTCTAGACGTCCAAGTCACGCTGCAAGCATCTGGAACAGACACTGGTAGCTTCTAGCCCTCAGGCTGAGGTTAGCCCAGGGTGGCTACTGTGGCTTTTCTAGTGCTCACTCGCAGGGTGGCTGGGATTTCAGAGCTTGAGCAAATCCCAGAATGCGGCCACACTGGCTGCCGTTTCATGTCCTTCTGGTGGCTCCTGTGCCTCCTCCCAAGACACAGAGGTCCCCTTTATCGTCATCACTGCATTTCCATCTGCAAGAGAAGAGCTGCCTGGCCCCTGTACAAGCCTGAGGAATGCATCACTTACTAATACCATTTAGTTAAAGCAGAATTATTATTATTTTTTTTTTGTTTTTTGAGACAGGGTTTCTCTGTGGTTTTGGAGCCTGTCCTGGAACTAGCTCTTGTAGACCAGGCTGGTCTCGAACTCACAGAGATCCGCCTGCCTCTGCCTCCCGAGTGCTGGGATTAAAGGCGTGCGCCACCACAGCCCAGCAAGAATTATTTTTAATCAACCATTTAATAAGTATTTTTCCCATTTCATTAGCATAAATTAATTATGCCTAATTATGAATTTTTCCATATTTTCATATATGTATATAATGTATTTTGATAGCATTCATCACCCATTACTCTCTATGACTGCCTTATTCCCACTCTTCCCAACCACTTCCCTTCTATGTTCATGTCATTTATGTGTTTATTTTGAAGGCCTAGTGTGTTTAATTAGGATTTCTTGCCAGCAAGGTGTCACTTATAAGGACAGAGCCACCTTACCAGTGACTACACCACTAGGAAATGCTCCCTTTCTTCTCCAGCCACCATTGAACACTCATGGAGTTTTTTTGGGGGGGAGGGATGCAGTAAGAATTCTTAAATAAAACAGAAGCAAAGATGCGCAGATGTCGCAGTCCTCTGGTGGGAAACACTGCGGAAGGCTGCTTATCCAGGGTACTCTGGAGTAGAGCTCCTGGGAAGTAGAGCCAGGGGAAGAAGGCTGCTGTGGAAGACGGGCGGCACAATCTCGGCTTCTGTGAGCTCATTTTCAGGGTTCTTGTCTTAGTCACTTTGTATTGCTGTGAGGAGAAGTCACAACCAGGACAATATATAGAAAAAGAGTTTCATTTGGCCGCTACTTCAGTTAGCATCTATAATGGTGGAACATACGAGGAGCTGAGAGCTCTCATCTCAATCCACAAACAGGGGCAGAGAGAGAGCCTTGGGAAACACACAAATCTTTTGAAGCCTCAAAGCCACCTCCAGTGACACATGTCCTCCAACAAGGCCACACCTCTTAATCCTTCCCAAGCAGTTCCACCAACTAAGGACCAGGTATTCAGATATGTGAGCCTATGGGGGACCATTCTCATTCACCCCACCGTAAATCTTTACTGACTACTGAAAAATCCCATGCAGATTAGATTTCATAATGCTCAAATGAGTAGCATCTCCATGCAGTAAGCACTAACTTAGCCTTCACAAGCCCTCCAGGGGCAGTTGCAGGAGATATAGATTCATGCTTATCTGTTCCACTTTTTGATATGTGGTCTGTCATAGACTGGCACTTATAAAGAGATACAGATCTGGCAACAGTTTTTACAGAGTGATCTAAGTATAACTATACCAATAAAGTTTATTTAAGTAGCAATGGCATCAAATACTGTTACATATTAATATAATGCTATTTGTAAGCATGAGTCTTGCATGTAGAAGTTTATCATAAGATGTTATGATACCCATGTTCTTTCCACCCTGACAGATGAGGCAGTTGAGTGGCAGAGTTTGTGATTTATTTACTCTGTGTCACAGAACTAGAAAACAGGAAATCCAAGGCTACATTTTAGGAATTCTGTTGGATCTTGGGATCTCTCTCTGTCTCTCACTGACTTAGCATTAAGAAACAGTAAATGCCGTGGGCTGTTGTTCAAGTAGAAGAGAGATGAGAGCACAGTCTCCAACGTAACTATTGTTGCTGTCGTTCTCTGTGTCTGGCTTTGAACATAGGCAGTAGCAGAATACAAATGGTGGTGTTGTCGGTGCACTTCCGGGCTCACTCTTGGGGCATTGAGAGAGCTGCACAAAACCTTGGTTTTATGTGCTGTCTGTTCTTACGGGAAGTACAGCCAAGAGGCCCTCTGCTGAACCACAGAATAGCTGCTCGCTTCTGGGAAGAACCACAGCCACAGCCGATAAGAACTCAGAAGAGGTGTGACTTATTTTGATCAAAGGTGTCAAGAGCTCAGAAGGCAGGGTTGAGGCCGCCACCAGAGAGTGGGTGAGATGTGTGCTTTTGAAACTCAAAGCCCTTAGCTTTAAACCCCAAAGATGAGATACTTGTCAGCTTCAGTAGACGTTCACAGTGAGCAGAAAGCCAAAAGGACCAATTCAATGAAACACACTCAAAAGGCAAGTAAAGGAAATGACGAGAATGACCACCAAAGAACAATTGCACGAAACCTTCCAGTGCAAGAAATTTCCCAGCGATATATTGATATATAGAAATCATTTGTAGGTGGGGTTTTTGTTTGTTTGTTTGTTTCTTAAGAGTAGATTTATTAGAGTAAGCAATAAATGATAGTAACAGTGGGACTTCTGTTGGCAGATCCACTATGCAAGAGATCATGTTGATCTGCTAAAGAGAGAAACAGAGACAAGGACTTTTGATGCACTCTGAAGGTTCGGCCATGAGCAGAGTGCCTCAAAAATTGTGCAGGTGAAGTAAGCTGGGGCTGTTTTGTTCCACTCGTGCTTTCATTTAGAGTTTCTGTTTTGCTTAAGCCGTGTGGTTTCAGTAAGGACAATATAACAGCAAAATGCTAGGCAGGAATAAAAAGACCCCTAGTTTGGCAAGAAGTGAAGAACTTGCATAGTCCCCCAGCATTGCTTGGTTATCAGAACTGGACTTAAACCAGGCTGGTTTCCTTTCAAAGCGCCTGTGTTTTCTGTCTCCTTCTGTTTCTATAAATAAGGAGCTCTGCTAGCCGTTGGAAGGTGATAATTGCATCTATAAATTGCTTCGCTTTCAAGTTTCAAATTTAAGCTGTGTTACCTTTGTCCTAGTGGCCCTGCAAATTGCAGAGGTACCATTGCAGAGTGTAAACACACCCTTCTCCTCTGCCTGTCTTCTTGGTCACTGAGTGGGTTGGGGACAGTCTGGAGCCCTGGATATTACCATGTATCACTCACAGGGCTGCGTCCTTTTTACCCTAGCAGTAGCTGCAGCCTGTGGCAGGCAGGCTAGCAGTTTTACCCATCTCTGCTGAGTGAGGTATTTTTTGATTACACTTAGTGGTTGATTTCAAGAAGTAGAAATTAAAAAAAAAATCCAAGAAAATTCACTATTTCAAAATCAGAGCAGGGAGAAGGTAGGAGAGCAATACCAGACGTATTAAGAAAAGGAATTAAAACCAATCCCTCTAATTCTTTTTCCTTTTCCAAAACTAGGGACTGCTGTGTGAGAGGAGAAAATACTCCAGTAAATATGGCATAGTGCTGGAGCTGCAACCAGACCCGACTGTGTCAGAGAAAAGTTCTTAGAATGTGTGGCCCCTGGGCAGCAATTACCCAGTCCTTATCGGAGTTGCTTTTTCCCAGGACAGGACTGAATTCCAGACAGAGGGCACTTTAACCCCTGCCTGCTTCCTCTTGTGCTTGAGCTGTCTGGTAGGGTAATCACTCTTCCTGTTTCCGCAGGGTGGAGGACTGGAGGAGGCAGTTCTAACACAGGTAGGGGAGGAACGTGAAGAGTGCATTCAGACATTCGTCTTAACCCAGCCAGGGTCAACAAGAAATATCTTAGTTTCCTGGCTGTGGCCCACATTCACTGCAAGATGCAGGAATGTGAATGAAAGCCCAGGGGTTAATGGCTAGTCAGAGTCCCCGCAGACCGGGAGCTGTGTGCCGACATATTCACACGCTGGATCTGGGATCTCCGAGCACTCGAGACTTGCATGTGCTGCAAATGTGGTCAGTGGAAATGAACTCTCAATTCAGCTTGGCAGCACGTGACTTCCTATTTCTGTAAGGTACTTCCAAGAGACTTCCTCTGTAAAGCCAGCTGAGGTCCAGGAGATTTCCTTCGCGAGTAGGCAAAGTTTGTTTCAGCTCTGGACAGAAGTTTGCCCTAAGAGATCGAGTGAGGTGTTTTTCTTTCTTTCTTTTTCTGCTGTTGCCAGCGTGCAAGGATCTTGTGGCTCCCGTCTGTGATCGGAATCTGAACACAGTAGTGCAGATCTCAGTCATCCATCCGGTGGAGCAGACCCTGACGAGGTACTCCAGCACGGAGATTGTGGAGGTGAGCCTGGCATGGGTTTCTCTCGCCTGTCGTCTCTCTCCCTTTCGCTGCGCCGCTGTTGTCCCTGTGCATCTTGCATGCCGCTCCCTCCTCCCCCCACCCCTGCCTCTCTCCCGCCCCTCTGAACAGCTGACATAAGTTAGCCTGTGGTCTCTGGTCCTGCTGTTGCTTTCGTCTGTCATTAAGGAGCACAGATCTGAGGTTTTGAAGCACATGCAGAATAAACAGATGGGAAAGAATTTGACTTTCCTTTGAAAGGTTTTAGCTTTCTTCCACCGAAAACTTTCCACTGTGAATTCCAAGAGAACAGGATACTTGCCTATTTGTGTGTCTATGTATATGATCTACTGTCTATATTGATTTTAAGGAGAATGAACATATTTAGTGATGGAAAAAGTTTAACGTACAGAGTTTAAAAACAGGCGAAGGGGATTTTGCTCTTTATAATTTTTCCAGCCCAGTAATGAAAACTTGGTATTCTCTACTATGTGTCTTTCAAAGCACAGTGTTTTCCAAAGAAAGGAAGGTGATTAACTTGATTAGCTATAATGTTTCCGGGCAGAATGTGTAAATGTTACTCATGGGATGAGAGATTTCCTATTTACATTTACTGTTGCTAATGCAACATTCACCGGGTATCGGGAAGTTCATTATTGCGCTGGCTCACATTCGACGGGACAAGTTTCCCTTTAGATGGTTTTGTTCTCCGGACACATTTCAGGACATCAGTGAGTGACAGATACTTATCTGAACATCCAGGGCTCTGGAGAGTGTCCCTGCAGCTCCTTCAGCTTCTCTTGTTTCTCTTCGACTTGTGCGCCCCACTGTTGAGAATGTGGAGTTTCTCTGTCAGAACGTAGGCAGTCTGCTCTAGCCTTAACCGGCTTAGCTCAACGTTTGCTTTGAAGCAGTAGATGGAACCAATGATTCAGACTTCAGGAGAGTCATTTCTATTCTGGGAATGGCCTAAATCCTGTGTGTAACCCTGCGTCTGCTCCTTCACGCAGGCCTGAATCTGCCCTTTGGAGACTTTAAGTTCTAAAGCCGGTACAATATATGGTTAGCTCATAGTTCAATTAAAAGTAGATAAAGTCATTTTCTTAATGAGAAGACCTCAGGTATTATTATACCTTGGTCATTTTTAAACATTGCCAAATTTCAAAGTAACTTGATTTTGCTTTTATTATTTTGTTCTACTACCCTCATTTATTGTCCTGTGATAAAACACACGTAATTTGAAATCTATTATCATAACTATAAAAGTAAATTATGTTGACTTTTATATAGAATATACATAATTTTCTTAGCTGTTTTATTTACTGCCTGTTTCCAAATATGTCTGGCCAAGAAAATACCGTTTTGTGAGCTCGAGGCCAGCTTGGTCTACAAGAGCTAGTCCCAGGATAGGCTTCAAAGTTACACAGAGAAACCCTGTCTCAAAAAACCAGAGAGAGAGAGAGAGAGAGAGAGAGAGAGAGAGAGAGAGAGAGAGGACTATTTCCCTTTTGAAGAATAAAAAGATGAGTAAATTAGTACCACAGACTTTCAGAAGTTTTAGTAGACTATTGGCTTACAGACTTTTAAAAACATTTTCAAATATATTTGGCCACACGTGTGTGTGTAAAATGCCTTGTTGGAGACCAGCTTTTTAACAGTGGTTCCGAGGCCCTAAAATGTCTTGGTGATCACATTCCAAGCAATAATTGCTTTTCCCCAATCTATCAGGTTTAGACGATTCCTCACTAGTTTCCAAGTTTGTCTGTGAACTGAAAGGTCACCGTTAGACATCTAAAAACAATCACACACTCATAGAGCGTAGCTTTCTATTGAAGCAAAGGAAGAAAAAACATTTTTAAAGAAATAGCATAGCATTTACCAATGGCTGAAGAAAACAGCTTCATTCAATTTGGTGAGGTGGTATCTTAGATTATTTGTCTGAACAATAAAAATATATGTAGTATTTTGTATATGTGTGTGTGTGAGAGAGCGTGTGTATGTATGTATATATTCAAATGTGCTGGCAACTTGTCCTAAAGATAGGTTCTGATTACAACTTTTAAAACTGGGTTTATTTTAAAGTCCTTAGTCACTTAAAAAATGCAAGTTCACCTACTCAGTAGCGATCAGTACAGTGGGGCCCTGGGCTCACGGCCCACAAGCAACACTTGGCTCTTCAGATCTCTCTTTTCACAGAACTGTTCCTAGAAAAGCAGGCAAAGACACACTCTCTGTGTTCTCATTTGTCCCTGCATGCTGCCAGCTACAGTTGCTGCCTTACTGAATCCAAGTTATCTGCTTATGCTCTTTCAGGGAACAAAAGACCCACTGTTTTTGACGGGTGTCACATTCCCATCCGAGTACCCCATCTATGAAGAGACTAGAATAAAACTGACAGTCTATGATGTCAAGGATAAGTCTCACGACACTGTAAGTACTTGAACTTCTTTTTCTGGGAATAAAGGGTGGGTTTTAGACTTTGCCAAGCTGTTGGACTTTGGACGCTACCAGAATTTTTAAACAGGGCTGTTTGGACTGCACTTATATTTGTCTTGTGGCTGTACTTTACTGTGTGTTGTTCAAACTCATTTGGCTTGTTCCCAGCATGGCAATTAGCTAGGAACAAAGACTTGCTGAACAGACCTATCTCTCTTTCCTAAGAAGGCTGATTTGATCTCTTGGCTTAGATATTTGCTGCAATTTTAAGCTGATCGGACGATAATTTGGGTGAAGGACCAGATTAAATAATAGTCCATTTTTTAAGATATTGTAACTGCCAAAAACCGAAGTCTGACGGTATTCCACTCCCACTATTTGTCTGCTTATACTGCGTCTAGAGAAACTATTTCTTTCCTGATGTTGTTACTACCCAATGTAAGAGTTCATGGAAACTCTCAACTGAGTCCTACTCAGCTCTTTTACACCAAGGACTTGCAAAGTCTCAACAGCCTTTTGTCCTAGATACTCCAAGATTCCTATCCAGTTTGATTTTCTTGTCAAATGAGTCCTCCGTCCTGGTTAGGCATTTAGGTGTCCTGATACAGTCCATGAAGATGTGACTTATAACTCCTGACCAGGTCCTGACGCTGCTGGTGGATACTGAGAAAGGGAAGCTGACCTTCCCCTTCAAGTATCTGTGATAATATGGAGGTCTATGTGTTTTTAAGGCAGCAGAATGATGGGATTTTAATACTCAAATATGAAGCAAGAGGCATGGAAGAGTTTTGATGGCACTTTGACCAGAAAGTTCCAAGGAGGGCTCTGGTTGAAACCAAAGAGGGAGAATGGGCTTGAAGAACCACTCAAGGGTTGAGGTGTACCCTCCCCCCCCACCCTCTGCCTTACTTTGGCCATAATAACTCTATATATGTAGTAGAAGGAGCTCACATGTACTGGTAAGGTTATTTAGTAGAGGAGAAACATATATTAAAGAGATTTATGTATGTTTATATACATCAAACCAAGAATTTTCACTTCTTATAAATTATGGAATAAATGCCCCATTAAATGTAGGCATATTCAGGGGCTAGAAACAGCCATAGCAGTCACTAAAAAAGAGAGTTGCTTGCCTAGGATTCTGGACTTATTTTACCTACCAGCCTTGTGTTTAAGAGAGCTTGTTTTCTATATGTGCTCCTCCCTGATGCATTGTTATAAAGAGAAAATGAGTAAATGTGTGGAAACTGTTTAGGGTCCAGCATATGCAGAGACATGAACAATTAGTAATTACTATGATTGTAGTCATCATTTTGCATAATAGTTCCCCATAACAGGTAAAAGCCAAATAAAAGTCTGATGAACAAAATCATTTTCTGTATTTAGTAGCTTTTCTCTTAAAAAAAAAAAGAAAAAACCTTTTTTTTTAATTGAAAGAGAATTCTAATTCAACTGCTGTTCATGTGAATCTGACTTTAGGGCGACCACTCTATGTTGCATGACCAGTAAGGGAGGTCTTCCTGGAGAGGCTAATTCTCTTTCTCTCAGAAGTTGTTAGTTGCCTATAGTTCTTTATCTAGGCATGAGACCTTTCAAAATCTCCCCACCTCCATGTTTTCCTTACTATTGCTACCTTCAGGTCTTTTCTAGACAGTCATCTCTAGGAGAGACTTTCACAGCCGACTTTCTGCTATTATAAGTCTTACAATCTTTCCTCCCTCTCTTCTCCACTGTTTGTATTCTAAAACAGATGCAAGAATTTAGGAACATTTTTCCTTTCTGTCTTCTTGGGAGTTATATATATATATATATATATTGCTTTTCTTTTTTTGATTTGGGGAACAACACAAGAAAATGGAGATTGTGGGGGGATGTAAATAAGGACTGATTGGTTATGTACAAAGTCCCCAACTTTTTCCTTGTCCCCACAAACTTCTGGCAGTTGAGAGAAAGAAATGGGTGGAAAAATCACCCAGAGGGGAGTGAGAGAGAAGCTGGTTCTAATGGAAGGTGGGCAGCCATGTTGCATCCGTAGCGGGAAATAATGATCTGAGGGTGTAATGGAGGACAAGGAAGGGGAGCAGAAACAGTTGGCTTCCCATCATCACACACATAATTAAAGTCAGTCCTGCTGCAATGCCGAGTATAAACAGAAAGAGATTGTGAGCAGGGTAGAGTTTTAGGAATATTATGCTTCAGAAATTTAAGTTAGTCTCCAAGAGTTATGGCTGCTAAATTTTAGAAATATCAGAGGTTTCTTAGCTACTTTTGTTGTCTCAATGGCAAAATACCTCATGGAAGCAACTTAAGGGAAGAAAGGTGTACTCCTCACTGTTCGGGCATACTGCCCATCAGACCAGGGAAACCAGAGCCATAGTGGCGAGCAGCTTTGTCCAGGGTGGCAGGAATCTACAGCATGGCTTTTTATATCTTGGTAGAACGAGAGACAGAGAGAGAGAGAGAGAGAGAGAGAGAGAGAGAGAGAGAGAGGAGAGAGATATTAAAGAGTGAGAGGAGAGATAGAGAACTGAAGTATTAGTACTGGGTTATAATCCCAAAAGGCCTACTTGTACACTTCTAGTAGTCTATGCCTGAAGTACATGTCCAAAATGTCCCACAATCCCCAAGATCTAGGGCCCTAACAGGAGCAGGGTATTCACACATATGAACCTGTGGTATATAGTTCACTCTGAAACCTTAATACAGTATTAACCACCCAAAGTGTCTTAATCTTCTACAATCCCGCCTACTTAAAATGCATGCATTTATTAATCCTCCACAGGTAAACAGCTCGCTTAGTCATCCCTTATACTTTCTGTTTGCTTTGTTGTGAAAACTCATTCTGTGGATTCCTTTAAAGACCTTCTTCTTTGACTGGCAGTGTTCTCATGTTAGCGTATTGGGTGAACTGGAAACTCTGGCTGTAGAATAAAATGTGGGAAACTTGAACATATAAGAGATGCAGCCGCTGTCATTCACCAAACGCTGTCAACTAAAGCAGAACCTGTTCCTTCCTGATGATGGAAGTGTGAATAGAAACACAATTCATTAATATGCTAATAGTCCCCAGAGATACATGCAACACTGCATCTCTTCCCACCATCTCTTGAGGTTCCCTTTGGGGTGGGGAGAGGAAGTAGGTGGACTATATTACAGTTTATACGTGCATAACAACCTAAGTGCTTTAGATTCTAATATTTCTAGACAAAAGGAAGGAGACTGAATTTGTGTATGTTTGGGGAGATTGGTGATTATATACATATATTTTAAAGTATTTTAACTATGGTGCCAGCAACCTTTAGTCATATTAGACTTGGAATAGTCAGGTCTTCTTGATTCATTTGGCCGAGTCCTCTAGTGGGCTGAAGCCGAAGACTTGGTTGCTTGTGTCTTCCTGTGGAGTTTATCCTTGCTCAGAGCTAACCAGTCGGATACATGTGACAGCTCACTGCTTTATGCTGCCTTGCAGACATACTTGTGTTAGATGCTACTAGAGAGAAAAGGTGATCTTCTCCTCTGTGTGTTCTTGCAATGCACACTGTTACCTAGCTGTTCTTACATTCTTCCGATCAACTGGACCTAAGGTTGATTACCTCAGTGACTCCCGCAGAAACGCAATTAATCTTCATAACAAACGTGAGGAGTCTGACTGTTGCTTCAGAGTGACTGTCCCTCACCTCGTTCATAGTGCCTTCTGGGACAGCTAGATGGTGACTGTTGGGGGCTGTGAGTTGAGGAGGAAAACAGGAACTGTCAAGATCATCATCAAGACTTTGTAATATTTTGGTTCTTCCCTCATTATGAAAAAAAATATTTTTCTGAATGACTGGGTTGTTCAAATATGCCACTGCTGTAGGAATCTAATGCCTGAAATAGAAATGTATGGGCTAGGTATAAAATCTCCTGGGACCTGAAATGTATTTTTCATAATGTTATTTACAAAAATCAGCCTCAGGGACAAGTAGGTATGGCGGGTCTTTCATATTACTGTGGAAATTTCTGAGCAAGGAGAAACTTGTGGCAAAGAATATCAGTATCAAAAGTGGTTTCTCTTCTTTCTCATGCAAGCTGGGGTGTTGGAAGTCACTGAATGAAGTTCCTTCTGCCGTGCTGAGGAAGGTTGTCCAATCAGCTAGCGTATGATTAGGTCAGAGCATTGCTTCTACCTGTGGTTGAAATGTGAATTTCTGCCCTGTTTAGCAGAAGTGTTCACTGACCTGCTTTTTGCTCTGGAGGTAAATAATTCTTTGCTCTATCTATGACTGAATTAGTTCATAAGAGAATCTGGTGTGTAGTGGAAACTAGACAATCCCGTGGTTAGGAGATATAGCCTACCTCAATTTAAAAATGCCAGTCACTGCTCTAACTGTCCACTAAAGCCTTACAGAACATCAACAGCACCAGCCACAGTGCCTGTAAATGTATTGCTTCCTGTGTTCTCTGCCCCAGGTGGATACAGTTAGTACAGATCAATCCCTAGACAAAAGGATTCTGTTCGTTCATCTCTGGTGTCTGCACTGGCTCTCTCCGAACATTCAGTCTAACTAGTTAAGACACAGACCCTGGTATCAGGGAATGGCGAGAGGCGGAGGGAAACAGAAGGCAGCTGAGACTGCCGACCATTGAAACTCTCTTGCGCACTCCATGCGTGCTCCCTTTCATTGTATGGCAGTCCCTTAAGTGTGCTATCACTGTGCTCACCCTGAAGATGCAGCTGGTGTCTGGAGAATCTCAGGCCATGTTAAAAGGCTTTCAGCTCTCCAGGCTCGGCTATAGTGCTGTGCTACAGGCATTGGAGGTTAGCTCTCCTTCACTCTCCCCCCCCACACTGTACATTTCCATTTCAACAGATGTGTTAAGAACACTCTTGTCATAGAGCTTAAAAGCTTATTATTTAAAAAAAAAAAAATCAGTGTTCACAGACAGGGAAAATATATAACCCAAATAGCCCAAATTTTAACCACTTTTAACAATCATATTCATATACACATATATCAAATGTTCATATATATATTTGATTGACATTTAGTTGTTTCTACTATTTGACAACAATGAATGAAATATCAGATATCTGTGCTTTTATTATTTTTAATATATATGGAGGAGCATAATTGTTAGATGATAGGGCAGATTCGTGTATGTATATGTATATACATATATATATATATAAAATATTATAATATATATAACTATCCATAAAGGAAAGTAAAACATAGTGGGTAAGACTATTTGTGAAATTTCTAAGTTTATGGCCAAACTTTTGTGTTTTGCACTTGACCTTGTTTTTCTGTTTGTTTTGTGTTCTCTCTCTGTGGGCTTGTCAACACGCCCCTTCTCTCAGGCTTGGCCTCTGGGAAGGCATGGTTTACAATGAGGCTAGAGATCAACATGGAAGGGGTTCACGTGCTTCCAGGCTTGCTACTCTTTCGAAATGAGTTCGCCTCCTATGAGCCTGATGAAAACTGTCCTGCCTTCAGAAATGGGGTGCTTATTTTAAATTACTGTAGGCTTTCCATATAATAACATGGGTGGGTATAAAATGATGAGTTTATTAGAGATATATGCCCACGTAACTTCTACCTAAGACAGGATAGAAACCATTCCACTTTTTCCAGAAAATTCCCTTGTGTCTTTATGCAGCTAACATCCTATGCAAGCTCAGACAACCACTGTCTCATATTGGCATGACATTTATTCTTAAAATGTATGTGATTGAAGTAGTATGGAATGTTTCGTCTATGACTGATGACTTTTGCTCAGCATGATGTTTAGATTCATTCATTTGCTGTGTGAATCAATATCCCATCTTTGTTCTTGCTGAATTGCATGCTTTTGTGACAGGCCCCAATTTGTTCATCATCTCTTTATTGATAGACGTTTAGGTTGTTCCTAGTATTTGACAACAATGAACGAAACATCAGATGTTTGTGCTTTTATTCTCTTGGATATATACTGAGGAGCATAATTGTTAGATGTTACA
The DNA here is from genome assembly GCF_000317375.1 of Microtus ochrogaster. NCBI lineage: Eukaryota > Metazoa > Chordata > Mammalia > Rodentia > Cricetidae > Microtus > Microtus ochrogaster. Next base: position 974,231 of record NW_004949149.1, read on the forward strand.
GCAGATTCATGTTTACCTCTCCTAAAACAATGAAACTGTGTCCCAGGCCGCAGTTGCTCCTTGCTACCTGACATTGCTGGTTCTTTTATTCAGCAGGAGTTCATCAATTGCATTTTCTGATGGCTGATTATATTTAAATCTTTATGCTTATTGGATATATTTACCGCTGAAGTTTACAAGCCTTCTGCTTTTTCAAAGTGTGCTTTCGTTATTGTTTCTGAGAGTTCTTTGTATACTGTACAGACACATGCTCTTGGTGAATGGCTGTGCTGCAAGGTTGTTTTCAGTCTACGGCCTAACAATTTCTTTAGGATGTACTTATAATTTAAAGCTGAGATTATTATTCTTTTAGTTCAAGGTTAGTGTTTCTTTTTTGGAAATTGTAATAAGAACACTGAAAACCTCCCTTTTAACAAGACTCTGCATAACCTGACACTTTAAACTGCAGTCTCAATGTGTACACAATCTCTAGAAACTCTTCATGAAGAAATGAGACGTTATGCTTAGGAACTAGTAGGCATTAGCAGGTCCTTGATCACTGCAGCCCTTGTCCTCCGCACCACTCCCTGGTAGTGAGAGCTTGCCAGCCCTAAACTCCTTAGACAGTAGAGGCACAGTGTTTGTCCATATGGAATGGGCACCTTTCATTTAACAATGTTCTCAAGGTCGACTCCTAGGGTGGAGTTTCCTATTTTCTTAGGGCTAAGTAATGTTCTGCCACATTGATCACCGTGTCTTTATCAATTTCCTGATAAATATGGGCTGTTTCTCCTTGGCTGCTATTATGACCAGCACCACACTGACTCTGATGTGCTAATAACTCTTGGAAATCTTGATTTTACTGAGTTGGTACGAATAACTACAATTGCTGTATTATATTCATGTTTAATGCTTTCATGGAAGAGTCTAGAAAGGGTCTAGTAATCCCTAGATTGCTATTCTATTTTGTTGGATGTGATCCTGGGTTTTCTGAAAGGTTTCTGTAATACGGGTTGCTTCTTAGCGTCTCTTGTCCACATTTATGCCTTTGCCTTTCTACACGTCTGCATTCCTACCTCTGTCTTTGCCCCCCTCTCCACAGCGTTCGTGTCAAGTACATCGTGTTCTGAGTTACTCTGTAATGACTTTACGAGCCCTCTCCCGATCATCTCCTAAAGGGTCTTGGGTTAGTTTCTAATTCTGCTTTTGTGTCTGTTTGGGACTTCCACAATAGAAGGAATGATATCGATTGGATATCCTGTCATTTCCCCCAGTTAAGATAAATGTTACCTGCATAGTGCAAGGCTGCCTCTCCACGGTGGAATACTAAGAATATGAAAACAAAGTATTTGAACCCTACTACTGTCAAACTGGCAGAGGGAAACTTGGGAAGTTGCAGCACCTGGCATCACTTCACTGTGTTTCACTTAGGGGAGGTAAGGCGACTTCCTGGTGTGTTTTGAGAAGATGATCCATTTATTGCTAGTGATCACTTGAGGAGGGGAGCATTGTCCAAACTGTGTCTACCATTGCCCTACGTTCACACAGCATTCAGCAATGGCTGTTGTTTTAGTGGTTCACCGTTGTCTACTTTTGAGTAGCAAGCATTTTTTATTGTTGTATTTAATCGTTATGAAAGAGTGTTAGGAAGGCTGAGGGTGCTGCAGGAGTTCAGAGGCTGAACCTGTCTGTCCTTAGAGTGGAGTCATGCATACTTCCCAAGCTGGGTTTGAAGAGAACCTGCACGGGATCTTAGAAATATTTCGATCTCTCGTCACAAGGAAGTAGGATGTCAGGGCAAGCTTTGAGTAGAACCACACGTCCCTCAAGCTTTCATTCTTTCTTTTTGAAGGGGTAATGATGCCTAACGTCACACAAGGTCACACCACGTAAGGCAAACACTTTCCCACCGAGCTACATCCCCTGGTAGGAGGTGTTCTTTCAACCAAGCCAAGTGGTTACCACACTGTTCAAGAAATTGCTGGCTCATAAACAACTTCACGGTAAAATACAATAGTTCCCAAATCTATTTGTGAAGGCTAGTCAAGCTGAATGTCAAAACCCAATGAATGTTTGTAAGCCTATCACCAAACTTCAATTAAAATAGAGGCATAAAATTATAAATTGGCTAGTATATGCCACAGTAGACCTAGGTAAGAAAGCATCTGCTTGAACCACGTGAAGTTATCTTAGGAAAAGTAGAGCAAGCCAGTGTCACCTCCTCTGTCAACTTTGCCCATGTTGTTAGTAACTGAAGGAGAAAATTTGGTGCAAATGAGACATTTAATGATGTCTCTTTGCTAATCAGATAAATGGATTATAAGGACACAACAAAAACATCTACCAGTAAGGCCTAATAAATCTTTTAAATAATTAACTAGGGAAATCCACTCAATACTAGGCTGGCTGCTATAGTTAATGTTATTAAACATTTCCTGGAAAGCTTGAGCAATGAAGAAATTCCTTATACGTATGAAGGCAGGGACTAACCCTTCTCTACTAATCTCATAGAAATCCAAGAAGCTTCAAAAGACTTTAATAAATAAAGACCATTTATTGGCAATAAATAAAGACCATTTATGTGCTAAGTTGCCTATAATTGGTTGGTGATGGGCTGTCTTAGTTACTGTTCTATCGATGTGAAGAAACAGCATGCCTACGGCAATTCTTATAAAAAGAAGCATTTAATTGGGGGTGTTTGCAATTTCAGATGGATAGTCCACAGTCATGGTGGGAAGCAGACAGGCATGGCATTAGAGCAGCGACTGAGGCTTATATCTGGATCCACATTCAGCAGGGAGAGAGAGAAAGAGAGGTAGGGAGAAGAGAAAAGGAAGGAGGAGGGGGAGGGAGAGCGAGAGAGACTGGGCCTGGATTGATTTTTTTGAAACCCCAAAGCTTGTCCCCAATGATAGACCTCCTCCAATAAGGCCATACCTCACAATCCCTCTTAAACAGTCATACTCCCTGGTGACTAGGCATTCAAACATGTGAGTCTATGGGGCTATTCTCATTCAAATCACTACATGGATGCTGGAGGAGAGTGATGTCAGAAGTCTGGGGCAAGGGAGATTTCCTGAATTCATGTGTGGCTACTCATAACTTGATGCTCATTTAAGATTTATACATAAGACTATATGGCATAAAAAGAGAGATAGAAATAGATACAGAGGATTATTGCAATTTGAAGCTAAGAGCTTAATCTCTGTTATATGAAAATTGCTATGCGAAAATTTTAGTAAAAATTGGACAATGAATTAATGGGAAGGTCTTCAAAGAAGTAGATCGGGAAAGTACTCCCATAGTCTTTGGTTAGACACACAGTGTTATAACACTGAAACACTCTGCAGGCCATCTTAGGGAGGGCTGCAACAAAACTGGATCCATATAAAATGCTGATGGAATGTGTTTTTCATCTTCCAAAAGTAATCTTTGGTATCCTTTAAAATAAAAAGTACACGTGCATTTGCTTCAGCCATATTATTCCTTATTATCAAGTCCATCGAATCAAAATCCCAAGACTTGAGAGCAAATGCAAATGCTCATAACGCAAATGCTGTGATGAATCTAGCTCCTCACAGTCGCGGGGAACTGTGGGGAAACCAAGGTATAGCCACCCGACAGGACATCATGAAACCTTTGTGAAGGAAGGATGGAGGGCATGTGTTAGAGCTGCAGAAGGGTAAGCGCCAGAATGATGTGGGAGTGATTTCTTATTAATAAAGAAACTGCCTAGGCCCATTTCATAGGCCAACCCACAGGTAGGCGGAGAAAATAGAACAGGAGGCTGGGAGAAAGAAGTTGAGTCAGTGAGTCGCCATGGCTCTCGCACTCCAGACAGATGCAGGTTAAGATCATTCCTGGTAAGCCAGCTTGTGGACTACATAGAATAAAAGAAATGGGTTAGATCAATATGTAAGAGCTAGCCAATAAGAGGCTGGAACTATTTGGGTCAGGCAGTGATTAAAAGAATACAGTTTCCGTGTAATTATTTCGGGGGGCATAAGCTAGCAGGCAGCGGGGGTGCTGGGGACGCAGCTCTGCCGCTCATATTACAACACCAGAAAGACTGTCTGGGATCAAGATGATGCAGAAGCCGTTAGAAGCCCCATTTAAATAGCAGTATTATTTTCTGAGGCAGATTCTAAAGTAGTGCAGGGTTGGCCTTAAATTTTCTGTGCAGCTAACACTAGCCTCAAATTCCTGATCCCATGTCTCCACTTCCGAAGTGTTAGGGTTACTGGTGTGAGTCGCCATAACTGGCTATCATTTCCTTTAAAATAGCTAATTCTAAAAAGTGACTACATATATATGTGTAATTGTGTGTGACAGCTATGAATGTGTAGAAAGATATAGGAGAACCCATACCATAGGTAGAATGGAGGAAAGGAAGTAAATTAAAAATGAGAGAAAAAGAGTATGAGATAAAATAAAAGCAGAATAAGACAATCATGGTAGTAGATTTCCTTACTTGAAACAAAAACAAATAAATGAAGCCGCTTAAAAAGAAGGGTGTCTTTTCTATTGTCCTGTGAAGAATGCTATTTTCATATTCTGATGTTTCTATAATTAAGGCTGTCATGGCAGAACCCTCACCCCATCTGCACACAGAAAATTCCCACTGTGAACTAGTGGAGCTTGCTATCACGTGTGGGCCTGTGAAGATAAGAGGACTTGCCATCAGACGCAGTCCAAGTGCACCGAAATCTGTCACTGAAAATACCCCAAGGCTAGTCAGAGTCAAGAAGGACGAGAACGGCAGCCCCCCCCCGCCATACACACACACACACACACACACACACACACACACACACACACACACTTCCTGAAGCAGGTGAAGACTCTCTGAACTAAGTAGGAGGAAGTTGTCCTGCGCTGTCAGCCATCATGAAGCCTCCTTGTGCTAGTAGAGTTAGTAAACTATGATCCATTCATGATTCAGAGTGGATCTTACATCATGTACCTGTTAATTAAATCATCTGACGCCCGACCAACCTGTGAGGTCTGTGAGTGAAGCAGGAGCCCTGGACTGAAGAGCTGGCTTCCAGTCCGTCTTATTTTTCCTCTGCTCTGGACTTTTGGCCTGCTCCTCTTATCTGCAAGGTTTCTTCAGCTGTTGACACATGCCTGGTGGATTAGCCCCTTATTGTCTGCCTAGCCATCAGTGCTGTACCTGTCTACACTGCAACCCTTTGGGCACAGCTGTCTCTGTGGGCGGATGTTTGGTAAGCGTGCTGTTTGATGGTTGGTGAACCCTTAAAGAGGCCTGAATGTGGGCAGCGGGACATGTGTCTTATATTAGATTCCGACTAAGGCTTGGTTTTGCAAAACTGAAATGTGATAACATTGCCAAAATATTTCCTCTGTTTTGAAAGGAGCAGCCGTTAGTTATTCAAAAGCTTTCACTGCTCCGGGCGAGGAATAGCTCTTAATCACCGCAAGTTTATATACACAGCACAGTGGGAACAAAAGGAAAGTCTAAAGAAACAGAGGCTGCTCTTGGAGTCCTTTGAATACAGATAATTACAGCCAGGTTAGGTTAAATGGAGGTGAAAATTATGTTTCAATGAATGGAAAGGTCACGTGTGGATCAGGAGAAGGTGATGGCCCGTGCCTATGAGTGTAAAGGGGCATCTGTTTCCACATCATAAAGATTTTGTTCTCACCTGGGCATGATCTCCGTTGTGTGAGTATCATGCATGAAGTCAAACTGTCTTTAAGGTATGCTCATTGAGGAGGGCACTAAACGCTGGGAGGGCAGTGGCTTCTTGTACCACGTCCTAGGGAATTCCGTGTGTGGGTATGCACTGACATTAGTCTTTCATACTAACTGTGGCATAGTTCTGAACCCTGATGAAGACTTGCTTTTGGAAGGTGACTTAGGGATTTATCTAATGAGACATGTAACTTATTATTTTTATATGTATATTGATTTTTTTTATATTGTCAGTTGAGTTTTTGAAGAAACTATTGATAAGTATATTATATTCAACTATAACCTCATTTTGCTCCTGCTTAGGAAGGATTGAAGAAATTGTTTAAGCTGGTACACTGGCTTGTCATTCTCAGATTTGAGCTGAGAAGGAGTGGAATTTACAGGGTGCTTTCTCAGGCCTCAGAGCAACAAACAACCTGAAGCCTTATCTCAGAAACTCTAGTCTGTAGTTTTGGTTCATATGGACACAAATTTTAGGTATGAATCTATACACTAATATTCATAAGTTGAATGTGTATATGTGGCGGGGGTGTTAGGTACAGCTTTAAATTTAAATCCAAGGCTCAAGTTCATTTATTCCTGAAAAAAGGCGCCAAGATGTGCTAGGAAATGTTACTGAGAACATAACAATGTTCTTCGTCCGTGCAAAGAACCTTTCCATCTAATGTAGGCCACAGTCAGAGGATGCCCGTTGGATGGAGCATCACTGCCTCCCTCTGCTGCTGCCTTCAGCATACACAGGGTTGCACAGCTGCTTCTCCTGGCAACCTAAGAAAGCAGCAGAGAAAAGATGATACCAAACTGAAATGGATGATTATATTAAGAAACATTTGAAACCCCACCAGGGGCCACAAGAACAAAGGTCTGAACAGCGTGGAGAGAAAGTAGATACATAGCAAAAAGCTGTACCAAGAACGTGTCACAGTTGGGTAGAGGATACACCGCTTTCTCCCCGCATCGATTCCTTTACAACCAGAAAGGCACCGGTGGCTGTGGGCTCAGATCTGCTACAGGCTGTGTGGATGGGGGATCTCAGCGCCTACTGTTCTGTAGTGGAGGCTCCAATACCTGCTCTGACAATGAACGGGAAAATGTAAAACTCCTACAGAGTTGCTTTAGGAGATCAGAATGCAGTGGGAATGCCAACATTGGCCACATCTGCTACATGGTTTGCACTCAGACGTTTATTTTTTTTAATGACACTGTCTAAGAGATGATTTGCTGGTGCAGACACAGCAAGTCTTTGCTCTGTGCCTTTTAGTCTGGTATCTTCATTTGTGCTCTTTTTGGATGACCTATGGCTGGTTCAGGTCTGTAAGATGATCCAGGGCTCTTGTTCTTGTTGGGTGACCTGTGGCTGGTCCAGGTCTGTAAGGTGATCTAGGGCTCTTGTTCTTGTTGG
>NW_004949149.1:981427-984220 GCF_000317375.1 Microtus ochrogaster
TGATCCAGGGCTCTTGTTCTTGTTGGGTGACCTGTGGCTGGTCCAGGTCTGTAAGAATATCCAGGGCTCTTGTTCTTGGGTGACCTGTGGCTGGTCCAGGTCTGTAAGATGATTCAGGGCTCTTGTTCTTGTTGGGTGACCTGTGGCTGGTCCTATAAGATGCTCCAGGGCTGGGTGTTGGGTGACTTATGGCTGGTCCAGGTCTGTAAAATGCACCAGGACTGGGGCACTTTGGCACATGTGAAGAATAATGAAAAAAAAACCCCATTTTTCTATATCTTAAAAAAAATTGCTCCTATACTCTGCCTTTGGATATAGCGACAATTGTTTCCCAAGTCCTGCTGTTTCAGAAGGGGAAGAAAGCTGTAAAGTGTGAAGATTGAACACAGTCCTGCCCACATGTGCCTGCCACTGAGACCAAGCCACCTTGAGTCTGTGTTCTCATTTCTGTCCCATCATAATGGACAGTGTGTCTATGGTCTATCTCCTGAAGTGACTTTTGAGAAAGAATGAGAGACAAGCAAATCCTTTTCATACTTGCTGTACTGACAAGAAAGTCATCCTGTCCATCTTTTTGTCCAGTCACCATCAGTTTGATATTTGAGATATCATTCATATGGCATGAAATCAAAGGTCTTTACAGGGTTCTTTGACCTTGGACTTGGTAGATAGTAAAAGCACTGAGAAAATAATTGCCTTGCTTCCTGCAGGCTTCCTCTTCTTTAAAAACAGTGTTAGAAAGGGAAAGATTAGCTGAACGGTTCTTCTATAACTCAGTCTCTAGAAGTTCAAGAATGGATAACTATATTAGATTATAGGAAGCAACATCTGAGAACATCACCATCTCCCAAATATCCATAAAGTCTGACCCTCCCCTTCTGCACCCCTACAGATGAACTAGTTAGACTGCCAGAAGCACCAAAGACCAATAAAAGGCAGGCATAAGTGCCATTATTAATGACAGATTGGACAGTGTACAAGCAGCAGTAACTAAAGAGTGGTATATTAAAGGGGGAGGTAAATTATTTTACTGCTGTCTAGGTACTTCACCCTTCATTCTGTTTGGACCTTAACAAAAAGTAAAGATCAAATAATTGACACAGACCATGACAGATTAGAAATAACTTGTACATACAGTATCACATTTGATTCCCATGGTCTCCCCATTGTTTCAGTCTGTAGAGCTGGAAACCAAATTTGATTTGCTCAGGGTTATTATTAATCGCTGTCAGAGTTCAATTCTGAAGGTGAACCCACCTAGCAACAGGAAGTGTCTCAGCAACAGGGTTAACGTGTACCCAATCTTACTGGTCTTTCACTTTGAAGGTGGCTTTTAATTTGTTCATTGCTAGGGATAACCAATCCTGTGTGCATAGACAGGATCTGCCTCTATGCTGAGCCTCCTGAGGAAGAAAGGGGGGTCTCAGGATTTGAAGATGCTGAGGATGTTTATTCTAATGCCTTGGACAATGCTGCATTCTCCAGAAGCCAATAGATCTCAGTGCATATGCTTACTGCCCTGGTTACCCTTAGACCACTCATTTCCACTGTGATAAACCTGCCTTATGTCACTGTGTAGCAAGGACAGCGATGCAACTCAGTATCACTGATGCCCTCCTGCTTAGTATAAGTGATGCCACTGCTGAGTGACAGAAGCAAGGCTTAGGCATGGATGAGCTAAGTGACATGTGAGAGGACCTCAGACGTTGTTGTCAAGTGATCAAGAGATCTTATCCCAGGGAGCTGATGCCAGGATAAACTCAGGGAAATATGGGCCAAGAGTTAAACAGTCCAGATCCACGTCCTGGGAGGGGCTTTCTAGAGGCTGTATTTCTGTATTAGGGTTTAGCTGCATCACAGTTTGTAAGTTCCTTTATTATTCTATATACAATGCTGCTTTGTATTAAGTATAAAGATGCCACATATATGTGGCTCTTTTCTATCAAACTGATTTCATTATGATTAATTTGGTACAGATGGAAAATCCACGTGGGAAAACTCTTAAGCAGACACAAAAAATGAAGAGACAGCAACAAGACTGGCCTTGTTTTCTAGAAACACTTGTCCAACAGTTGCATAAGTGATTAGGACTCTACCCTACACACACACACACACACACACACACACACACACACACACACACACACACACACACACAGAGCAAAGGTCACATGTGGCCATTGCTGATGCGTTTTTGCTGGGCATGTGATATTAGCATCAGAAGCTCAGAATCTTCTTCCCAGTCCTCTTCCCAGTTTCTCCTCGATCTCCTTGACCTCCAGTCCCTCTTCCCTCCCCTTGCACGATCGCAAGGCAGGTGCTGCCCGTCTAGGGCTGGGTGTTTGTTTATCTAACCTAGGAGGTCACAAAGAGGATTTCATGCACTCGACCTCTACCACAGACATCAACTCTCCCTACCCTTGCTTGAGTCTCATTGGCCAGGACTGTGCCCATGCGTCTGTTCTTCCCCTTTAAAGTGTGATGTATAAAAAAGGGGGCAAGTTGAAAGATTTTTGGATTAAGCACCAGATAAAGATAAAGCAGACTTACAGAAGTGATTCATGGAAAATGAAAGACTTTTCAAAAAGAAAAATAATAGATTGAGAAAATAGTTCAGATGTAGAACAAAGCCTCGGAACATGCTGGGAGTCGGGGGCCATCAAACTCCACTGCAGATGAGGAAACATGCTAAGAAAAACAAGAGCGCCGAAGTAGCACAGGTGTAAACCGAAGCAAGAGCGCCGAAGTAGCACAGGTGTAAACCGAAGCAAGAGCGCCGAAGTAGCACAGGTG
>NW_004949149.1:984320-993171 GCF_000317375.1 Microtus ochrogaster
GAAGTAGCACAGGTGTAAACCGAAGCAAGAGCGCCGAAGTAGCACAGGTGTAAACCGAAGCAAGAGCGCCGAAGTAGCACAGGTGTAAACCGAAGTGGAAGAGAACTTTAGGGTGGAGAGAAAGGGACAGGCTGCCAGGTCTACAGAGATCCGGGGAGAGAAAAACACTAAATTTAGTGGTTAGGTCACTGACCTTTTGGGAAATCCTTAAGAAATAGCTGAGAATATACTGAGTTGTCTCGTCCAGCCTTGATTTGATGGTATTGCCAAGTATTGCATCTTGTTAGGCCATGTTTGGTTTCTGTCCCTTGCTCTTTTTTTGAAGGGAAACAGAAAAGAAAGATGTGCGGGAGAGGGTGGGTGACTGGGAGAGCTGGGGGGAGAAGAAGGAGGGAAAACTGCAGTCGGGATGCCACGTATCAGAGAATAATAATAATAGAATAGAACAGCTGCGAAAATGAAGAGCGTGAAGAAAGCATCGCGGCTGAATGGGAAGCAGAGCTGGAAGGACTGGGTGCAGGCGGGTGAGCATGTGGAGACAGTCACCTTAGTCTGTGTTAATCACATCTGTTCCCGTGTCGTAGGCCACTGGAGCAACTCAGCCGAGTTCCCATAAGTCTTGGAATAGTGAGCCATAGGATTCCCAAAGACAGCGCTAGCATCTCTGAGTAAATGTTTTAGAAGAATTACCCAAATTTTACTTTGTAAACCTCAACTTGCAAACTTTCTTGTGCAGCATTATTTATGCTTCAGTTCACTCTTTGGGTCAATTTCCTAGTGAAAAATATTAGTATCCCTACCTAGGGTTTTAGATCGTTTGAATACTAAGTGGGAAAACTATTTCCCATGATGCTTTTGGAGGGGGATTGTTCTTCATGAAGAGCGTCGCTATGGCGTCTGCAGACAAAAGGAGATCTGTGCTGTCTAGCTATCTTTTCCTAGTTACAGCATGATCAACAAAACTTTTTCTGACCAGGATACTGAGTATAGATGATAAGCACACTCTATGAAAGAAATGGCATTCAGTGGTGGGAAAGGCCCCATTTGCTATGAAAGAAATGGCATTCAGTGGTGGGAAAGGCCCCATTTGCTTGAACCAACTTGGCGGTCACACTGCAGTATGGAAAGCGCCTCATTTTATTTACAAATCAACTTCTATATTTCATGTCTTTGAAAATATTCACTTAGGTGGGATTCCCTGGTAAATCCAGAGCCTTCACAAAAGTTACTGTTAGCATGGGAATGTACCATTGCATCAAACGATGGCCTGACATCACTGGGAAGCCAGTGCTTTGGGGTTTATATCCAGGCTCTGCTGTTTCGATCTGTGAGCATGGGCCAGTTACTTAATGACTCTAGATTTCCTTTTACAAATCAGAAAAAGGAGGGATAGCTGGATACTTTCATAAGGATGAAATGAGATCATCACTGCTAAACCTCTTCCTCTGTGTCTGACATACAGTCACTGCTGCTTTCCCTGGAGGCTGTCTATTCTGTAGGTAAAACAATGATTGCATTTGCACGTTCGAATAGGGCAGGACAAGTGTTCAGAGTGGCACATGTCGAGGTCACAGGACAACTTGCCAGGCCTGGTTCTCACCTTCCATCATGTCGTCCCAGGTTAAGCAAAGGGCATCCAGCTTGGCAGCACGCGTCTTTACCCCCAGCCATCTTACTAAGCCTCTCGCTCTGCAATCTGTGTTTGTACCTTCATTGTATAATCAACCTTAGAGTGGTTTTTGTTTCATTTTTGTTTGTTTTTAGCACTAACCACAGAGAACTTCTTATTCAGGAATGTGATCAAAGACAGTACTTTTCAAACGACTCTTTGTCTGGTGTGCCTGAGTTCATGTGTTATTGTTTCTTTCGCTCTCAGTTCTCACTCCATTTTCTAAGCCAGTTTCAAACTCGTGAGTTTAAGGAAGCCTCCCTTTAACTTCAACTTCAGCCTCACATGTAGCTAGTAGCTGGAACTACAGGCATTTCCTGCCATGCCCAGCAATGTATATTTAAATATGTAACCATCCTCGTGCTGATGACCATAATAGCAAACCTTTCTCACACTCACACTGCGCTCTATCACAGACCGCTAAACAGAGGCTCCCCCTGGGGAGAGAGAGAGAAGAGAGAAAGAGCTCCTGAGCATCATGGGCACTTCCCATCAACTCCACTCTTTATTCTTGAAGACTGGCTCCTTCTGAGGCACACATTCCCAGCAGAGGTCAGAAGCCACATTAGAAATGCCTTAGTGAGGGAGGCCTGCCTGGTGATCACTTCCGTCCTGCTTTCCCTTTCTTAAAGGTTTCTGTGGCAGGACCTATGGCAGGTTCTATTCTCTGCCTGTCTTAGTCCTACGTTTTCTTTTTTTCTTTCTTTCCCTCCCTCCCTCCCTTCCCCTCCTCACTCTTCCAGTGCATAGAATCATGTTATACAGATCTTATGGTTTGAAGATCAGTAAGTCTGAACTCCTTTTTATTATTAGTGCCCTTTGCTTTAAAGAAAGGCGGTGCTGCACCACCGGGCCTAAGTGCGCTGGTCACTGCACCTCAGGATGGGAGGCAGGGTGGGGTTTCAAAGCAACTACTGGACAAAGTCCCAGGCTGGGAACTATCATAAAGATAGACACGGGGGGTTAATAAATAGGTTTGAGCATTGATCAGGTGTTTGCACTTTTAACCCTTTAACTTCCTAATGGCTACCAGTGTTTAAGCTACATGCGTACTGGTGTATCACAGAGTTCTCTCCTAAGTTTTCTAGACCTGTGACTGAAGGAACAGTGGAGTCAAGGAACAGTGGAGTCATTCTGAGCCAGACCTAAGGTTTTAGTTTTTTCATGGTGGAAATATAGTCAGGGGAAACTTTCCCGTTGTTTTTGGAGAAATTTCCAAGAGCTCCACCCCAGCACATAAGTCTCTTTCCACATGCAGCACCTGTTGCTGCCTCTGTGTCCCTTTGGGGACACACCTCTCCATTCTTCTTCTTTCAGCCATTCTTTTCTGTTTCTGTACTGTTTGCACAAAATGCATCTTAGCAATTCCCACCGAGTAAAATTCTGTTTCTTGTGCACAGTCCCAGCCGGATGGCATGCCTTTACAGCACTTTTTGTATGATTTCTTGCTTCAACGTCCTTAGTATTATATGTCTTTTGAAAGAACAAAGAATTTGCTCAGTTGCTTTTCTTGGTAATAGTGGTATTTTATGTAGATTTCAGTTGTCACACATATTACAAGGGGAAAGACACCATGGTGGTTTGAGTAGGAACTGCTCCCATAGACTAGTGTGTTTGAATGCTCAGTCCATTGGAAGTGGCACTATTAGAGGTATAGCCTTGCTGGAAGAAGTGTATCACTGTGGGGGTAGGTTTGAGGTCTCATATGCTCAAGTTACACTCATTATGGGAACAGTTCACTTCCTGGTTTCTGTGGATCAGGATGTAGAACTCTCAACTACCTCTCCAGCACCATGTTTGCCTGCATGCTGTCTTGCTTCCTGCCTTGATGATAATGTACTCAACCTCTGAAACTGTAAGCCAGCCCCAATGAAATGTTTTCCTTTATAAGGGTTGCTATGGTAATAGTGTCTCTTCACAGCAATAGAAACCCTGACTAAGACAGACACTATTGCTAATATTTCATGACTAGAGGCCTAAGCACACTATGAGCAAAAATACACACTGAAATGATGTGGGAGTGATTTCTTATTAATAAAGAAACTGCCTAGACCCATTTGTTAGGCCAACCCTTAGGTGGGCAGAGAAAACAGAACAGAATGCTGGGAGAAAGAAGCTGAGCCGCCATGATTCTCCCACTCCAGGCAGATGCAGGTTAAGATCATTCCTGGTAAGCTAGCTCTTGGGCTACATAGATTATTAGAAATGGACTAGTCCAGGCGCGAGAGTTAGCCGAGAAAAGGCTAGATATAGTGGGCCAAGCAGTGTATAAAAGAATACAGTTTCCGTGTACTTATTTTGGGGCATAAGCTAGAGCTAGCCATATGGGCAGCCGGGTGCCGGGTGCCGGGGACGAAGCCCATCCGCTCCTATTACAACAGAGTGGCGCCCGACATGATGGACTAAATCCACTTAAAAACCTGAGAAGGCTTAAAAATAAGGGAAACAGAGTTTAATACAGATTTTTGCTGCTTGTTGGTGGCGTGCTGTAGAGAGATTTCCTGATTCGGCATCAGCAGCAGAAGAAAATGCTGTGTCATTTTAAAGCGCAGCTTCTTGGGGCTGTGCTGCCAGTGCAAACTCTGGCTTTAAAGCATTTCAATGGATTTTATGGGACTGGATGTTTGTGTTCCCACTTGGGATCAGAAGGAGAGTGCTCTGAGACCATGCTGATGGCTCAGCGCTCCCGCCTGCACCTGGGCAGACGGTAGAATCAGGCTTAGGCAGGCGGAAGAGCATGGTGGAATCCCGCCTACATACAGAGATGTGTTTTCACACTGCACAGTGCTCTGTGTGTCAGATTTGGCTGTAACTTGGATGAAAAGAGTTTCTGTGCTGCACACTCAGTCTCAGAGTTAAACGGCTGAGTGCGGCTCCAACGTGGACTTGCTGTGTGCCTGGAACTGTGCTCAGCTCAGGGGCACCAAATGGATCTGAGGCAGGAGCGGCTGCTCCATGCTGAACTGTGCTGAACTCAGACAGGAACTACCATAATTACCATAAAAACAGTGCAGTTAAGGTTTCCATTGGGCAGGACACAGGTGGTACCGTATTACCTGTACATGATGCAACTTAAGTTTTTAAGAACTGCTTAACATTTTAAGAAATGCTCCTGGATAGTAAAAAAATGTTACAGATTCACAATAAAACAGATTCAGACATAAAAGACCACACTGTTAGATGAATGTACGTAGGCTTGAGAGAGAGAAGAAAAAGAATATAGAGAATAAAGTTAATGGTTTAAAAAAAAGGTAAAGTCTTTAAAGAGACAGAGTACATATAGTTAAGAGATTAAAGAAATAAAGAAAAATAAGCCACGTAAAAATGGAAAATTCAAAGAGAGTCTGGATTATGTACATTGTGTTTTCATTAAAATTTTTGACTGTGAAGGAGCTAAGTACAGAGAGACATTTCATTATATGGGCTGCCAAGCTAAACCAGAATGGATATAAGGGTATTATGATTTCAAGGATATGATGCTTTGGAAAGGGTCTTCTTTTGTTTTCACAGAGGACCAGACCCTGTGGATTTCTTCTATTCCAATTTGGTATGATAGACCACGCCCTCCCGAAAGGTTGCTGTAACACCCTCAAAAAATTACTTCGCTCAACTGCCAACTGAGATGACCCTGGCACACAGGTTATACCATGAAAGACCTAATTAACGACACCCCCATTCAGCAGGAAGCAGTTTGGAGAGAAAAAAGTACGCCCATGTTCCCAAAATATTGTTTATAAATGTTCTTTTACATTTAAAGGGGGAAATGATATAGGTATGAATAATTTGCATTGGTATGGATTTTAAGGTCAATTTTGTTATATGTATATGTATTTCTGCTCTTGATTAAGGTATTGTGATTGTGTAGTTCATTTAAAATGTAATATATAATAGGAAATATAGGTTGCTAATGGATAATCATCGATAATAGTCAAGTTTGTAGTCATGTTACTTAGATTTTCTAGATATATAGAGATATATTTCAGATAGGCATTCTTCATATCTCTCAAAGACTGCAGAATATGGCATTTAATGTTTTAATAACTTAGGACTTTTCATGACAATGAGACATTCTGCTTCTGGCAGCACCAATCTACTTCAAAAGGAAGATGGGCATCGAAGAGGATCCTTATGGAGTTTGATAGCCATTTGGGCAAGAAACTGCTCTTGCCTGGAGTGATGCATAAACTGGACACAAAGAACCTGCAGAGAGAGGACTGCTGAACTTGCCTAAAGGTGAGATGGTCTTTCGGGGTTCCTGACTCATGAAAGAGTCTGCGAGACATTCTGCAGGACACAGCAGAAAATGACTAAACTGTCTTTGGAATTTCCTGCTTGATGAAAATGTCTGCTGGATACTATGGGCCTGAAGGCTGAAGATGGATGCCCCAACGGTACAAAAGAACTTTGGGTGACTGTCCAGGCAACGAGATGTCTCTGTCATTTCTAGAGTTTTCTTATTTCTTGTTTACTTAGGTAGTATTATATCCTTCTGGAGTCTTTGATGGAGTTGAAAAATAAATAGATAGTTATAGTTTTCCTTAGTTATGATAAAAGATAAAATAGATATAAATATTGTAACTGTAATTCTTGCTTGATAGCTGTTTTGCTATATGTAATTTTGCTATGTTAAAGTTAAAGCCTTCCTTTCTTTTTGTTTAAACAGAAAAAGGGGAAATGATGTGGGAGTGATTTCTTATTAATAAAGAAACTGCCTAGACCCATTTGTTAGGCCAACCCTTAGGTGGGCAGAGAAAACAGAATAGAATGCTGGGAGAAAGAAGCTGAGTCAGGAGTCACCATGATTCTCCCACTCCAGGCAGATGCAGGTTAAGATCATTCCTGGTAAGCCAGCTCTTGGGCTACATAGATTATTAGAAATGGACTAGTCCAGGTGCGAGAGTTAGCCGAGAAAAGGCTAGATATAATGGGCCAAGCGGTGTTTAAAAGAATACAGTTTCCGTGTACTTATTTTGGGGCATAAAGCTAGAGCTAGCCATGTGGGTGGCTGGGTGCCGGGGACGAAGCCCTCCGCTCCTATTACAACACTGAATGATAGAAATAAAAAAAAATATTGCTTGGTTTTGAAGACAATGTATTCACATTTTTAAAAAATTATGTGTTGGTTTGTATTTTATTTTTTGGCTGATAAACATAATAGCATATATTTGTCTTGTTTAGTGTAAGCTTTGGCATGTCTCCCTGTTGCAGAATGTGGAAATGACAGATTTTAGCACAATATTTGAAAACCAGAGGAAGAGAGTCATTACTTGACACCAAACCATTTATTATATTTACTTGATGTGTTGAGCTTTAAGACGCATATAAGAAAATAATAATCTGTGTTCATCACAGTAATAAAGGTACTGAATTTGTTCTAGAGAACTGTCTTAGATTTGCAGACAATTCCTGTTGTTTAATCTCAGGTACTTTACTAACCACATCGGCCTTGTCAGTGAAAAGTGAGCTTTTGTATTTGTGACTGTCTCAGTACAGAGAGGTTGAAAGTGCAACACTTAGTAGGCCTTTTATTTGTTCACTATCGAAGCCTGGCACATAATACTTCCAGTTCACCTTTCCAGGAGTTTAATGTCATTAGCCAAAAATTAACTTCATAAGAGAAATCATAGTCTGTCTGTCTCTGAGAACAGGCTAGAACTTGCCTAGATTCATAGACTATATACACCATCATTGCAGGGTGCGGTGTCCAGCCAACTGTAGTGGCAGGGCCATACCATAGGGCACATTCTCAGCTTTGAGCCTGGCACCCTTGATGTGACTCATCATGGCTGATGACTTCTGTGTCATAATTGATGTTAATACAATGCCTGGAATGAAGCAAATGTAACTTTGAGTCTTGACTCCATGGTTCTGATTCTGTGACCTTGGGCAAATTTGACATCACTATTTCTCCAGTTTTGAGATGTGGGCAGCAATGAGATGCTTTCATCTGCTGTAAGTAATAAATAATAAGTCACACAAGCCCTGGGAGAGTTCCTGACATACCAGTGACTCTACTCATGTAACTGCCTTTATTATTCTTATATAACATCTGATAACATCTAGTAGGTAAAAACTGGGTTAGAAGTTGGGGGCATTTTCAAGTCAGTGCTCCGTAAAGATAAATCATTCGTCCATCTTCTGTTTACCTCCTGAGGTCAAATAAGAAGTCCTTTAATTACAGATGTGTGCATGCACACACATACACGTGCACACACACCTCCTCTCATGTATGTCTACATAGTCAATTCAAAGTGAATGATAGACAAAAAATATTAGAAGCATTCCAAATATTCATGACCATTTTCCCATACAACAGAAATTAATGTAATTTGTGGAAGGGAGGACTGGAAGCTTTGGCAGAAGGTTTGTGCAGAGAAAATGATCTTCAGAGATTCTAAAGGAAAACGTGAGGGAGGTTATTAGTTATGCAATCAGCATTACCTCTGAAAGTAGAAGCATGTCATGGATATATTACTGATAATTATCATAATTTTAACAAATATGTTTTAAAATTTATTTTACAAGTATTTATTCATTTATACCTCTGCGTTCCCTTTGGTTTTATGCTGGGAATTCCAGGTAGTAGTCTGCTGAGGACCAGCATCAACAAAATCACCTCTTACCAGTGTAGGGGCATTGGGCATAAAATAGTAAGACAGAAAATATAAGACAGTATCAGGAGGGAGTTTCAGGGATTACTCAGATCCTGAAAATCACTTGTGTTTATTTTTCCACAGATTTTATACCCAAAGTAAACTAGGGGAGAAGGCAACAAAAGGCTTCATTAGCATGATACAAAAGATTAACTCACAGGGTCAACTCTGAGACTTCCCATCATAAGCATTCTGTTGCCTAGGTAGCGAGATGCCCAAGTCACATATACTGGGTCACGTACCTTGAAGACAGCTCTTCCCCAGGTGACTTTATAGTTATAAAAGAAAGGAGCACTGAGTCAATGGGGATGATCTATTGGGAACTCACCAAGGCCAGCTGGCCTGGGTCTGAAAAAGCATGGGATAAAACCAGACTCGCTGAACATAGCGGACAATAAGGACTACTGAGAACTCAAGAACAATGGCAATGGGTCTCTGATCCTACTGCATGTACTGGCTTTGTGGGAGCCTAGGCAGTTTGGATGCTCACCTTACTAGACCTGGATGGAGGTGGGTGGTCCTTGGACTT
>NW_004949149.1:993271-998894 GCF_000317375.1 Microtus ochrogaster
ACCTGGATGGAGGTGGGTGGTCCTTGGACTTCCCACAGGGCAGGGAACCCTGATTGCTCTTTGGGCTGATGAGGGAGGGGAAATTGATTAGGGGAGGGGGAGGGAAATGGGAGGCGGTGATGGGGAGGAGGCAGAAATCTTTAATAAATAAAGAAAGAAAGAAAAAAGAAAGGAGCAGAAGCACATTTGCATATCCTGACCACCTGTCCTGATAGCACTGAGCTTATCTTAACTTCAAAAAGGGCCAGGAGGTGCAGTTAGGCCTGTTCATCTCCAAAACTCTCTGATCCTCAGAAAAAGTGAATGGTCCTGCATTTCTTGATCCCCACCATAGTCTATCAGTGTTGTCCACAGAGCAGAGCTGAGCATCACAACCTCCCACACTACAGGAGTGCGATGTCAATTGAGGGCATTAACTCCTGATGTGTGTGTTGGTGGCTTTTTGGTTGCTGTCATAAACACCATGATCAAAGCCAGCTTGAGAAAGAGAGTTTCAGTTTACAGCTTATACTCCATCACAAAGGAAGTCAGGAACTGAAGCAGAGGCTATGGAGCAATGCTACTGACTGGCTTGTTTCTCCTGCCTTTTTCACGTGATTTTTTTTATAAGCACCCAGGACCACCTCTCTAGGAGTAGTACCACCCACAGTGAGCTGGTATCTTGCACATCAATCACTAATCAAAAAAATGCCTGGTAGGCTTGTCTACAGGACAATATGATATTGGTACTTTATCATTTGGGGTCTTAGATGACCTTAGATTATATCGAATCAATAAAAAAAGTAAGTAGCACAGCAGGTAATTACGTAAAGAGGTCCTCCCCAATTCAATCCTTCAAACAACCAAGTGCATAATGTTCGTTTTCTTTTTAGGATTTTATTTTTAGTTTCAATTTTATTTGTGTGCTGTGTGTGAGTGTGGATAAATAAAAATGGGTGCTGTGCCTAGGGAGGCGTTGGCTGCTCTGGAACTGGAATTACTGGCAGTTGTAAATGGCCTGGTGTGAGACCTGAACTTGGATCCCCTGCAAGAGCAATATGTGTATATGTGTTCTTATCTACTGAGCCATCTCTCTAGCCCTGCCTGTATTGGTTGTTTCTAAGTGTGATTCTGTAGTGTCTCCTATAGCGAATTGTTGACTCTTCATAACATTTATAAAATCATGCTGAGCCAATTATTTGACTTTGTTAGTTGTAAGTATGTCCAACACAATGGATCAGTTAATACTCAAATTTTGGCAAGCAATGGTGGTATACCTATAACCCAGTATCCAGGAGGCTAAGCAGGAGAAATATGAGACTGGGGACAGTAAACGTAAGATTTTGTCTTTAAAACATTTTTTTTCTTTTTAATTTTGTATTTCCTTGATGCTTTGGATTTAAATTCAATGACCAAGGCTCTTGGAGTCAATGACTTCATGCTGAAGAGCACTAGCTGCTCATCTGAAGGACCCAGGGTCAATTTCCAAATTTCCAATTTTCAAAATCATTCGTAACGCCAGTCCCAGAGAAAATATGATACCCACTGGCTGCTGTGGGCACTGTCCACAAATGTTCTCAGACATACATGCAGTCAAAAGTCAAATTATATATTATATACACATACATACACACTCACACACATACATATATACGTATGTACATTTAATGACTAAAAAGATAGAAATCTCTCTTGTTTTTACACACCAATTTATGAGTCAGAGTTAATGTTTATAGCCAATCTTAAGGCCCCAGAGGGAATTATTTTCCTTCATATCTATTTTTGTTTCCTTTCATACACACAAATTATCCCAGAAAATTAAAACTCTGATACAAACTCATGCAGCCATGTGGCCCGGGTGCACTAAAATGCTCACTCGAGTCCCAGGAGAGCAGTCTGTGTTTCTCTGTCTGTCGGAAGAAGGTGCAGCTAGTGGCCTCTCAGAGAAGTCCTGCAATGTGTTACCTCACAGTTTCTTCTTCATTATTTGAATTCAGTAATTCAAAAAGAGGGAGCAGGTCTTGCTCATATCCCATGGGAGAGAAGAGACATCATAATCTTCCACTTAAATTGAAAATGTGCTCCCTCTCTTGACTAGAGTTGTGAAAGTTGACTATCTCAGAACCTGTGTCTATCAATTTCAAGGAATTCAGTGATACCCCAAATGCCAAGAATCATTGAGAAACGTATACATACATATAGTCAAGGATCGGAGACCTAACCTCTTTGACTTCCAATTGAAAGTTTTAGATATTCCATCTTCTATCTCCCCACCAGCCTCCTCCAGTCTTCCCTCATGGTGGGAAGAGCTGCGGTGGGGTTAATCCTTGCAGGCTTCAGTCTGTTCATATTCACATTATGTTTCCAAGCTCGCTGTGTTTTCTCTGTTGTGTTTTCTGAATCATCTAAGGTGTGTAGACTCTTTGGTCACTGAAGAGCCTAGGTCCTCACTGAGTGACAAATTCATCCTGTAGAAATCAATAGCTGGAGAAGATGTCAGAGCTGCGTGAAAGAATGTGCTCACTGTGCCAGAGTTTTCACCTGTGCCTGGGAGGAAGGAAGCTGGTCCCCTCTACCAGTCACTTCTTTAATAAATTGGCCGGTGATATGGACTCAACATCAGGGTGCCAGATGGCTTGACCAGAGTATCTTCACTTCACAGCGTCAAGACAGGATTTTGTGACCTCAAACAATTGATCAAGAAATCCAGTTTACTATCTTCTGAACTCTTATCTTTAACAAACAAGCCAGGAGTTTAGTTCTCCTTTTCCCTAGCCCATTCATTCTTTCCGCATTTCTGTGCCCTACTCTGGGCTCTCTGATTATTGCCCCTCCCCCCAAGACCTCTGCTGTGAATTTGACTTTGGTTCTAGGAAGCATGAGCTTTTTCTGGCAATGAGAATGTGGAAGCGGAGCAAAGCCGGGCTGTTGAGCATCCCACCCCTAGCTTAGCTTTCCTGTCTAGGGATGTAGCTGCTTCCCTCTCCTGCCACCATTCCCCTTGCGGCTGGTCTATGAATTCCTCATTCACTCTCTCAACAAATCTTTTGCTAACCTGGCTCTGTCCTCTATACCTTTCCCCTAGTGACAGGGTAAACTGACCAGGAGGCTCCACTCTTTACTGCCTCACTAACCCCTTCTATATCTTGTGTCCTTCCTCTCTATTATAGACAATCCTTTCCTTTAATCTTTTATTCTTTAACCATTTGGAGCATTAGAGCAAGAGGGACTTGCTTGTAGCCTGTAAAAATATTGGCTTGTTACCTATCTTCTTGTTTATGGTGACACCTATAAGTTTCTATTATCTTGTTTATTTTTTGCCATTGTGAGTTTTGATAAATCCTCTATAAAATGTATTATTATTCTCAAATGCTTTAAAAGTCTGTTGAATTGATTTGAACACACACTGGATTCTTTTATTTTCACTGTGTCAAGCAGTGTGGTAAACTGCACATGGATTACAGAGTGGCAGTTCCTTCACATAAACTAACAGTCACATACATAATTAAGCTTCACCTTCTTTCTTACTTCTCAATTATATGACCTACTGTAGCTGTCCTTGCTCTGAAACTTAATCATAGGAGTTTAAAAACAGAGATACTTGCTTCTAGTAGTATTTATTTTTAATATTTATGGCAATTTTATAGCTGTTATTTTTCTGGTGGTGGGAAAACACTTTCAAAAATTATTGCCAGATTGAGGTCATTGTAGGCTCAGTTCATCTGATCAAGATGATCCCTAGGTTATTTGAAGTTACCATGAGTGAGGAAAAATAATTGATTATTTTGGCATGCATTAAACCACTGAAAATCGTATTTTTTTTAAAGAAATCATGATATATGACTGAGAACAGTATTTTGTGGTTTTATGCCTTGCTGTATCTTGGCTGCTTTTGCAGGAACATGCGTTATACTCAGCGGCTCTGGGAATGACTGATGTTGTGAATACACATTTAATTGATATAGCTCATGCTTGAAATAAATGTTCTTGTGGTGTCAAGTGTGACCCTCTCTAGATTATTCAACACTGCCCACATCCAAGTGTGAAAGCAGGCACCTGAAAACGGCAGGGGCTTCGGCAAGAAATGCTGCAGACCGTTTTCTTTGTATTTCTTACACCTAGCGCTGATGGGCTGTTCTCACAGCGGTAAATCATCTCTGCGGAGAACATAAATAGTAGTCTTTCTTCTCTGCTAATACCCGCTCTTCCTCCCCCGTGGTCTCGTCGATTTTTGCATCCCTGTCTGTCTAGCCGAGTGAGAGGGAAACACACATGAAATGGTTCTAGTTTTCACCAGTCCTTGCCCCCCTGTGTGTTATGTCAAATTCGTCTTCCCAGCTGGGTAACAGATCCCTTAGCAACATCCTAGGCAGATTAGACAACTTTCAAGTCACTGTTCACAACTCACATTCTGCCTAGTTGAAAACTCCAGGATTGTTTCTTATGTGGAAATTTCACCATTACAGGCTTTTTGATTTCTGAGGACGCCTTGGCTTAGCTTTCTCATTGCTTCTTCCCCTGCAGGGGAAAATTTGGTAGCTGACTTCTGGACTCTTTCTTCCCCTTCTTTTTCTTGTATGGAGAGGCTGGAAGTAAGCAAAGGGGACAGAAAAGACCGCTTTGGGAGTCTTGGGAGTGTTGACTTTGTGGGATTATTGTTGCTTTCTAAGTAACTGCTTGTTAGTGACACGGCTCTCTGTCCTGGGTACATATGAGGGCTTAATATATGTCTCAGGGTGTAGGAGCTTCCTTTCTGCAATCATCTGAGCCAGATCTCAGGACCCCACTTGTAGGTTCTTGCTGTAGGAATACCAGAGTCCACGGCTGTGAGTTCAAGCAGAGCAGGTCCCATCCAGCTTTCTTCCTAGACGCCCACTTCCTGTTGGATACGTGACGCGAGAGCAGGATGCTGTGCTGAGGAGCGTCGCTGTGTTTTGTCACCTGACTTCTTTTCAGCTTGTTTTGCAGTTTTCTCATCCTAGATAAAATCCAGGCTGATCAGGAGAGCACTGCGTGAGTGGAAACAAGTAAGAGTTACCCTTTCCATCACCCAGTGCTTTGGCAAACTGTCTGAGCACCCAAGCGCTGGCACTTCCTGATTCCAGCGCCATGCCATCAAGTCCTCAAGCAACTTACACAGCCACCCAGAGCCCCCAAGCCCTAGGTGACCTAGTGCAGTGTGGTCATGTGATCTACATAAGCAACTACATAAGTCTCTATGCGCATGTGCTAGGCAGCCTTTACAAGCTGGGACATGCCCACTTCAGGATCTCTTCCTGTACCATTTCCTCAGTGCTGCGCATGTATCTTTCTCCCTCTCAATCAACTCTTAAATTGGGTTTCGTTGTGTGTTTTGTGATCGTTCTTGCTAGTACCTGGTAATTTCAGATAGTGTCTTCAACACCCTTAGCTGTTGCCTCCCATCAGGACAATAGCTTGGGGCAAGAATGTAGGGCTTTGGTGGTTTTCTCTGTGTCTTTTAAAGTTAAGTAAAAGGACTTTTCAAGTTACTGTGATTTTTCTTTTAATTTTTTTTTTAAATTTTATTTTTCTAGCTCTGGCTTTGTGGGGGCCTAGCCAGTTTGGATGTTCACCTTCCTAGACCAGGATGGAGGGGGGAGGACTTCGGACTTTCCACAGGGCA
>NW_004949149.1:999024-1013695 GCF_000317375.1 Microtus ochrogaster
AAAAAAAAAATTAAGAATAGAAAAAAAAATTTTATTTTTAAAACAATATTAGTTTACATACCAAGCCCAGTTCCCTCTCTTCCTGGCCATCCACTCCCAGAGAAGTCGAGACCTCCCATGGGGAATCAACAAAGTCTGTCACAGCACTTGAGGCAGAGCCAAGGCCCTCCCCCTCAACATCTAGACTGAGCAAGGTATCGCTCCATAGGGAATGAGTTCCAAAGAGCAGGTTCGTGCATTAGGGATAAATACTGGTTCCATTGCTAGTGGCCCCACAAACTGCCCAAGCCATACAACTGTCACCCACATTCAGAGGGCCTAGCTCGGTCTTATGCAGGTTCCCCAGCTTTCAGTCTAAAGTCAGTGAGCTCCCACTAGCTCGGGTCAGCTGTTTCTGTGGATTTCCCCATTATGGTTTTGGTCCCTTTGCTTGTAATTTTGTTCCTCCCTCTCCATAGCTGTACTCCAGGAATTTGACCCAGTGCTTAGCTGTGGATCTCTCATCTGCTTCCATCAGTGGTTGGATGAAGGTTCTATGATTACAAGGTAGTCATCAATTTGATTACAGGGGAAGGGCAGTTTGAGAACCCTCTCCACTGTTGTTTAGGATATTAGCTGGCATCATCCTTGTGGATTTCTGGGAACTTCCCTAGTGCTTGGTTTCTTGCTAACTCCATAATGGCTCCCTCTTTCAAGGTATCTCTTCTTTGCTCTCCCTCTCTGTCCTTTTTCCAGCTCGGCCTTCCTGATCCCTCATGTTCTTCCTGCACCTCTTCTCCCCTCCATATTCCCCTGCCACCATTCCTTCTCCCCCACACTACCACTTTAGTAAAGAGATCTTGTCCCCTTCTTGGGAAGATCCATTAATGTCTTTCTTAGGGTTCTCCTTGTTTCCTGTCTTCTCTGGGGTTGTGGACTCTAGGTTGGTTATCCTTTGCTTTATGTCTACTATATACTTATGAGTGAGTACATATTATGTTTGTCTTTCTGTATCTGGGTTACTTCAAGGTGATTTTTTTCCCTAGATCCATCCATTTGCCTGCAAATTCCAAGATGTCATTGTTTTTTATTGTTGAGTCATATTCCATTGTGTAAATGTACCACATTTTCTTTTCCATTCTTCAGTTGAGGGGCATCTATGCTGTTTCCAGCTTCTGGCTATTAAGAATAATGTTGCTATGAATATAATTGAGCAAATGTACTTGTGTTATGATTGAGCATCCTTTGGGTGTTGCTGGGTCGTGAGGTGGATTGATTCCCAATTTTCTGAGAAACCATTATACTGATTCCAAAGCAGCTGTATCAATTTGCACTCCCACCAGCAATGGAGGAGTGTGTTCCCCTTATTCCACATCCTCTGCAGCATAAGCTATCCTCGGTGTTTTTGATCTTGGTCATTCTGACTGGTGTAAGATGATACCTCAGAGTCATTTTGATTTGTGTTTCCATAGTAACTAAGGATAAGTCCACTACAGATGCCGAGAAGGCTTGTCATATAAATAACCTAGTTTTTGCAGTTCTGTTTAGAATGTGAGGCACTTCTGTTCTTCCTGTTCTTGGAGTTAATGATCTATTTGGTCAAATTTAAAGTTCATTTCCCTGTCTGAGGGACAAAAGTATCACAGAAAAATTTTAGAAGTCTGGTCATGGAGTGATGGGCACAGCCTCTTTCCCTGAATCACCCCCACCCTCACTGAGACATCCTATTAAGAGAAGGAGCCCAAGGGTGAAAGCAGGGACTTCAATTCTGTCTGATGCTACCTGAGCACAGCAATTCTCAGCTTCACCCTTGCCAGCCTCAGGTGACCCATCCCAGGGAAGGCTGATGAACCTGCCTGCTCTTACTTGTCTTTCAGGAATGCTGGAGACAAATGTGCTAATATCCAAAAACTTTTGTAAAGAATATTATGGGTAATCTTGGACAACATTTTATGTGATACACACCTCAGTCATTCTTCCCCCTATGACTGGGAGGCGTCTTTGTGCTACTGTGGTTGTAGAAGACTCACAACGTCTTTGAAATCTCTTCTCTCTTTTTGTTTTTTGGTTGGGGGAAACAAACACTCCCTTGTTTCTTTTAAGCAACATGCTTTGTTTATTTTCATATCTAAAAATGTGCAATAAATTATTATTCAACCCTCATAGGCACTGGGAGAGTGCAATAACTCAAGAAGTAAGATAGATCTGTGAGTTGTGAGGACACTGCAAAATACAAATGAATGTGTATCATAGTCTTATTAGCTTTACATTTCTACAGCAAAACACTTGAGGCTATTAAATCCTATGAAACTTAAGCTCACAGTTTTGTAGGTTCAGTACTGGTGTACTCATGGTTTGGGACTTCTGATAAAAACACTGAATGGCAGGTATGGGAGAGGGTACATTTGGAACAGGCTTCATAAAATGAGCCACGAAGACTTTCCCAAATGTCTTTCTAGAGCATACCTGCATTATTTTAAGTATATCCTGTAAGACTACAGCTCATTAGATTCTACAATCTCCTAATATCATCACTCTGGGGACCAAGTTTTTAATGCATGGACCTTTGGAGGCATTCAGCATTCAAACTTTTGCATGCATGGAATAATAGAACTCCGCCTAACATATGTGCTATGTATTTCTCTTTACATATATACATGCACACTCTAGTTACTGCATTAATTGGGTGGTCAATCTGATGGGACAACACTTTGTATTTCTTAAATTGATAAAAGCATATGATATAGTCAATTCAGTAGATCTCCTTGAAAAGCTGAAAACATGTGTACACACACGTGTGCATTTGTGTTTGTGTTAATAGATTGTAAGAGGCAATTAAAATTTATTTTATGCATGAGAATTTTCTGAACCTTGCCTCTGGTGATGGCATCTAAGCTACAGTGAGGTTAAAGTAATTTAGAATAGGGAAGACCTATAAGAGCACAAACTTTCAGAGGTAAATTCCTTTAGCTTTCTATAACGTCTGTAAGTCACATGTTCTTCTTTTCTTTCATTTTTCAGCTTTTTGTCTATACCTTTTCAATAAGTAATTTCCCTTTATCTTTCTAGATTATAAGAGTTATGTATATGCATTTTTAAATAATTTTAATTCACATCCTTCGTAAGTGTTGATAGAATTTGCACAAACACCACATCCTATGCCTCCCCTCTCTTCCGTCTCCATAGTGTACTTTTGTAACTTGCCCACATTAAAGCAAAATTACTCTTTGTAAAACTTTTTTTGTTTGTTTGTTTTGCTTTTTCGAGACAAGGTTTCTCTGTAACTTTGGTGCCTCTCTTGGAACTAACTCTTGTAGACCAGGCTGGCCTCAAACTCACAGAGATCTGCCTGCATCTCCCTCCTGAGTGCTGGGATTAAAGGAGTGGGCCACCACAGCCCAGCCTTTGTAAAACTTTTAATTTACATGTAGCCTGTAGTGTAGTGTTGGTGGTGGTATGACCTATGTTTATGCACCTGTGCTCTCCACAACATGTATGTATAAATCATAGAACAACTTCTAGGTGTTGGTTCTCTTTGTACCAAAATGTGGATTTTGGAGATCAAAGATCTCCAGTCTTGTCAGCCAGTGCCATTACCCTGAGCCATCTTGCCATCCCAAAGCACAATTATTATTATTCCTTGGTTTCAACTGGATTGTCTTGAGGTTGGAGTGAAGGGAAGTGAGCACACAGGGATGTAAGCTCTTCCGTGTTCCCCATACACAACCCAAGCTTCTGGAAGCACCTCCTGGGTAACCTCTCTGAGCTGTTGTTCATCCCTGCTGTTCAGTTATCTTTCCTACCTTGTTCAAATTGGACTGAATGTTGTAGCCTAGACATCAGTTCAGCCACAACATTTCCCAGTACTCAACAATAAGGATTTCTTTCTCCTTTGAACCCTATGGCATTTGTGTCTTGCTTGTGACACCAATAATGATTGTATGAGCCCATGAATTTCCCTTTACATTGATCTGTGTCATTTTTAAGACCGCGAGTCATGTCATATTTACTGTTAATTACTTTTGCATCATCAACATTAATGCCTTAAACAAGATAAATGTGTCACAAATGCTCGTGTAATGGACTTATCGCATAATTTACAATGTTTAGTTCTTATAAAATGGATTTTATTCTTTCTTTTTTAAAAGTTATCTATCTATCTATCTATCTATCTATCTATCTATCTATCTATCTATCTATCTATCATGCATATATTGTTCTGCCTGTGCACTAGAAGAGGGCACCAGATTGCATTGTAGGTTGCTGTGAGCCACCATGTAGTTGCTGGGGCTTGAAACCAGGACCCCTGGAAGAGCAGCCAGTGCTTTTAACCTCTGAGCCATCTCTCCAGCCCCAATTTTATTCTTTCTTATCTGTCACAAGTATTTGTTTAGTACAAATACTGTGAGAAATAGCAGCTTGCAGAAGAATCAAGAGGAACGAGCAAAATGACAAAAATATAGTAAATTGTGATCAGTGTTACAAAGAACAGGATTCTATGACACACAGTTACAGTAGGGAATCTAATTTTATAGGATGGACAGGGAATTTCTCTTGGACAACTAACTGGAAACTTAAAGCATTCCCTCAGTTAGAGACAACCTTTTATATGTTGTAGATGCTATGATCAGGCAGTGAACCTTGTCTATACAGAAAGCTGGGAAAGTTGCCAGTCCTGACAAATCCGGCATTATGACACTAGGAGACATATGCCAAGTTGATATAGGGTAGGCCAAAAACGGTGTCTGCCCCACTTAACAAGGTTGGTTCCTATTCTGCTAGAAAATATGTTAGGGTTATAGTGTGCACCAGTCCACTTAGGATCTTAATGATGTTTTAAGGTGTTTCAGACTCTGAAAGTCATTGAGTGTCTTTAGATATAGAAAAGATATAACCCTACTTGTATGTTCTTAAATTAATATGTGTATGTAAGTGTTTTGCCTTCATGTATGTGTGTGTACCATGATATGCCTAGTACACATGAAGGCCAAAAGAGGGCATTAGGAACGCTTTAAATTAAAAGTGGTTGTGAGCTACCACGTGGGTGCTGGGGGCTAAACCCACATCCTTTGCCAAAGCAGCAAGTACTTTTAACTGCTGAGCCATTTTTCTGATTCCTGGATCCCCTCTCTTAATTTTTAAATGATGTGTCATCTGCTCTGTGGGATGGGGATTGGATGGCAATGTGGCCACGTCAGTTTGTTGGCAGTGTAACGGAGCGGAGTGCTGAGACTTTAAATACACTTAAAGATGACAGACTTAGCAGATCCTTAGGGAACAGTTGGCATAATGACACAGCATCAAGATGACACCCGAAGAGCAAAACGAGAGCATGTATGCTATGTATAGAACATAACAAGCAGGTATAGTAATTTATAGACTATAAATGTTTGTCTGCAGTGAACGGTCCCATAAAAAGATGCTGATGCAGATTCTTAATCATTCTGCAAGATTTCCTTCAAATGTTATCTAAAATTATGTTCTTTCTTTCTGCAGTGTGTAGGTCTCTGACCTGAATCCCATGGGATTTGGAGAATTAACATAGACATTATCCTACCCACGGAATGACCTAAATTCTTCACCAGCTAGGGAAGGATTTTAGCGTTAATTATTTCTAGTATATTATAACTACACTTGAATTTTGAATATAAAGTATTCTTGAGGAACATGAATCTGAAATGAACTTTCAGGATAGATTCCCATGAATTTCCACGGTATTAAATACATTTGATGATTTTGAAACATCTTGACCATAATATCTTTCTTAAAGCTGTTTCTTAAAGACAAAATAAGGCACTAAATAATATTGACAATCTTAAATGAGCAAGTTTTATACTTGGATCCTTCTTTGATACCTGTTGGGTTGCCTCTTCATTCATCCTTCTACATAGTAGGCTCTGAAGTGTTTTTATTTTCATAATTAGCATCCATGTATGCATTATTATTATTATTATATGAATATTCTCATAGATACAGAATTTACATAGATGATACCAGGATTATGAACTCGTGTTCTATAATAGGGTCCACATTGTAGTTAAAATTACTTATAATAATGTTTTGTTTGGCGTTCTTTAAAAGCTTCTCCTCTCTATGACATTCAATGCAAAGGAAAACACATCTCAAGGTTCCAATGTCCTTTTTAGATGTCATGTGCTTTCCACAACCAGTATATATAATGGCAGCTATCACTTTGTCATTTTTCTAAATTGGCACAAAAACCAAACCCAGAGAAAAAAGGGATTAAAGTTCAGTGTGACTAAATAAATTTTGACATGAAAAAGAATTTCTTGCTAGATAGGTTATATTAATTCAACAATTTACAATACTCCAAGATCCCAAAAGCCTTGGAAAACATAAATTAAAAAAAAATAAAGTTTTAACTAAGGATAATCATAATACGTGGATTACCTTTAAATTCATATGTCTCAACATAATTTGTTGATAGTGACAGAAATGGGCATAAAAGCCACCTGATGTTGTTTTGAGCTATATATAGAGAGAGAGCCTGCACATTGTTTGAGGTTAGCAGTAGTACATATGAACCTTTGTCAAGTGCTTAGCTTGTGATCACATATCCCTGTTTTTCTTGTCACGTCCATGACAGCAATGTGAGGGTAGGCACTATGATTACAGTTTCTGATCTTACAAAGGAGAAGCCTAAACATGATTCCATTCAGTGAGTAACCCAAGTTTGCTCGGTTACTTTTATGAGGCAAGGATTCCCCTGCAGCTCTGCCCCAAAGTCTATTTTTCACCAGTGTTCTTTGTAGCTTCTTGAAGAAATGTCACAGGGAATTTTGAGGCTATAATATCAGTGATTATTTCTAAGTACAGTAGATGATATGTACATGGGGTGAAAGGCATGCCAACCCTAGCCACTGCCATTGTATGAAGTACCCCCCCATAGGCCAGAATCATTTTGCAATGGTTTCTGAACTGATTTTCCCAATTCCAGCCAGACTGACCATTGCATCAAGAAGGTCAGAATGGCCATTTAGACATGGGTGTTATCTGGAAAGATGAGATTACTTTCTAAATTGATTCTTCCAGCAAATAAGGGTTTCCAAGTGACTCTAAAGCGTGCCTCTGAGCTCTGTTCATTGAGACACAGTGACTTTTCTCCTGGGTCTCTGTCTGAAGCACTGTTCAAGTGTACAGACCCCAGCCTGGCTGCTTAGGAATCTGGGCATTTGGGGAGTCACATCTGTACAAAGGTCTCCATCCAGTTCTCTTATTTTGGAGCGTTGGAAACCCCAGTGCCCAGCATGACTTTCAACCCTGACTGTGTTAGAGTCACCAGGGAGGTTCTCAGAAGCAATAGTATCTTGATCTTCCCTCTGGATATTTTTTTATCTGGCATAACAAGAGTATAGCAGATTTTTCATAAGCTTATCAGTAAATTCCGGCGTGCAGCTTAACGTGAGAATTCTTCCTTTAGAAAGAGTGGCTCAGCGAATGGTCGTACAAGTGCATGGTCACACTGCACAACTGTGTTGGAAGCTGGAGAAATTTCAGTCTATTGAGACATAATTTATTGGAGCTGTTGCTGTGGTTGGGTGTGCTTATATATACAGCAGGGGGCAAGTCCTCTTTTGCAGTCTGTGAGTAGTCTTCTCTTTGTATCAAAATACCTTGTATTTCATATTTTCTGGGATGTCATTTCAAAATGGTATTCATGGATTTATTATGGGGTTTTCAGATTTAAAAAACTCAGATAGTAATAATCTTATAATTATATTGATTTCAGTCTCCCCAAATTTCACTGCAAAATATTTTGTGTTGTTATAAAATTATAGGAGATGTAAATGTGCATTGTGATGGGATGAATCTGTACTGGTGTGCTTCTGACTCTGTGGGGCCTTTGCATGTTTCAGTTGCTAATTCCCTGTTATATGCTTGCCTAGAAAGGCTTTTCCCTCCCATTTTGTAGCATGTCTCTTTGTTCTGATATTTCCTTTGCTCTAGAACCTTTACTTTTCCAATTCCATGAAATCCTGTTTGTCCTTTTTAGAAAGTCCCTACTTTTTCTGTATCTTGAAGTGTTTCTCTGTGTTTTCTCCTAGCAGTTTTGAAATTTTACAGTAGTCTTTCCTTTCTTCCACTGAGGATCCAAGCTCTTTTCTCCTCCTCCTTGTTCTAGTTCTTGTTCTTCTTCTGCTGCTGCTCCTCCTGCTCCTTTCCTTCCTCCTCCTCTTCCTTCTCCTTTTTAACTAGGCTTGTCAGTCTGGCCTGCTTCGCAGGGCTTCCTTTCCTTAGCCACAGTCATTTGATGGGAGTGTTTCAGATGTCTTCATTAAGACATTAAATAGCCCCCTGTCCTGTAATTTCTGGGTTTTCGGCCTGGGTAAGTTCCACTGTCCAGTTGCTTTTATTTTTGGTAGGGCACGAAGTGTGGCTGGAGAGACTTTGAACATCAGATTCACCAGCTCTCACCTCAGCTAGTCCCGTGTCACTGTCTACTGCATTTTGCCTCATAACTGGTGCCTGCCCTAACACACAAGTCTTAAGTCCCTAGGTTTACTGGGTGATCCCCAATAGAGCCTTTTGTCATTGTCTAAGGGCTGAAGAGTAGACAGTGGAGGTCTCTGAGGCTACCCAGGTTTTCTTTACACTTTCTCTTCTATCAAATATTTTATAAATTTTCTATTTCTTCTCTTTCACTCAACCAACTACACTTCTCCTGGAGGTGTGACCTGTGGTGTGACCTGTCCGCTGGGGCTCTGGATGCTTTCCTCACACCGCTGGTCTTTTATGAACTCATGGAATTTATTGGATCGGATAACTACCACCTGCTTCCTGAGCACTCATTTCCTCTGCATTAGACCCATATTCCCTGTGGCCAGAATGAGCAGCCTAAGAACTCTTTGTTTTCTTCCATTGCTCAGTAACCTACAACTCTTCTCTAGTACTTTCCCAAACCATGTGGATTCTTTTCCCGCCCTTTCTCTCCCACGACCTCCACTCCCTGCCTTCCTCTCTTCTTCTCTAACTTTCTTTTAGATTTGTCTTTTAAGACAGGTTCTCTTAACCCAGGGGACCTCAAACTGCATCCTCACCCTCTTAATTTTGGGGATTACTTGCATGTATCACTTCACACAGTTCCAAATTCTCTCTCCCCAGGCTGGTATCCATAGGCATCGTCTTAGCCCCCTTTAGATTGATGTTCACATACAACGTGGTATTTTTAAAACTTCTTTGTTCTCCTTTTTCCCTAACCTTTTTTTGAAAATCCAGAATGCTGTTTTCTCCTCTTAACTTGAAACATTTGGTTCACATTAAATGTGTAGTTCAAATATTACTATTTTTCACATATAAAAGAATTATTTTATGTGCACAAATGTTTTATCTGCATGTGTGTCCATGTAACATATGTGTACCCTATTCCATAGAGGCTGGAAGTGGGTCTCAGATCCTCTGGAACTTGAGTTGCAGGTAATCCAGCAGGCGAGGGCTGAGGATCAAGCTCTGGCAGTTACTCTGGGAGAGCTGCTGGTGCTCTTTACTGTGGAGCCGCCTCCCCAACCCTTCTTACATTGTTTGTGCTCCTTTAAAAAGGTGTTTTTCTCCTTTGAATACTGTGCACCATCTGTCCTCTTGTCCAACTACTAGTCATTTTATAGAGAAGAAGGAAGACGTCACAATATTTTGAAATGGTGATGGCATCCTTTATAAAATACGTCCTGTCACGTTCATGGCTACACTAGGACACATAGGCTCATGGGTCAGGCCATAGCATGGACACGCCTGCTAGCTATTAGCTATTTGAATTGTCCTATTTTTCCCCTTACAAATCTGAAATTTTCTGGAAAGATAGTTATATAGGTCATATTTTGTAGGCCTATCGGTATCTAGCAGAGTGTGTGGTATTCACAAAAATAGATGCTTCATATTGAGTCCCGGTGCCCTTTTTCTTGAGGTTAAGAAAGGACTCAGCATGGAGAGGTGCGGTCGAGGCTAGCCTTATGTACAGAAGAATTTCTCCCCTTGAGATTAATCGGCCTATCTGGGGATCAAAGCCTTGACATCATTAGCTTCATGCTCTGGTAAGCCGAGTTGCTTCGTGAGGTTTCTGTGATTAAAGAGAGCCTGCTTTGAATGTGTTCGCCTTGCCTGAAACCGGTGACTTCCGAATCTCGGTGTTGTTACTTAACAATGCTCTCTATTAAAGTAATTGCTTCCCTTGGTTGAGAAGGTCGTGGTTTTTCATAGCAGATAAGAATATGTACCTAGTCAATAAACTGACAAGACTCAGCCTAGTCTCTGTGAGGCAGTCTCACTTCTACTCCTGGTCCCATGGTTATGGAGTGAGGATTTGCTGAGCCCAGTCGTGAGGTAGGCAGGCATAGCACTGGCTGGGCTCCTCTTTATTAGAACTCGGAGCAATAAGCCAACATCCTCTGGTTTCTCATCTTCCATAAGTATATATTCCGTTGAAAGATGGGTCTATGTCTCTACTCCTATCCAACCTCCTGGGTCCTCTCTTGTGTTTATCTATCTGGTCAGATTGCTGGAAGATTCCTTGAAGTTTCTTTTATTAAGGGGTGCAGTCTAATCTTCCACCACTTAAATCTGTCCTTCCCTCTCACGTGCTGTGACGGGAAGACTGCAACAGAAGTGGCACATGGTGACCTCTGATCCTCTAACTGGGGAGACACTCTAG
This sequence comes from Microtus ochrogaster, assembly GCF_000317375.1. Taxonomy (NCBI): domain Eukaryota; kingdom Metazoa; phylum Chordata; class Mammalia; order Rodentia; family Cricetidae; genus Microtus; species Microtus ochrogaster. The sequence goes on from NW_004949149.1 coordinate 1,009,667, forward strand.
GTTCTGCCTTTGCCCTCTTGGGAGACTTCAGCATCATAGCAAAGCTAGATGAAAGAGGGCTAAAGAAGTGAGTCCCAGATGGCGCAGCCACGCAGCGATCTTAGCTGAGGGCCCAGGCATGTGAATAAGCTCTTGGGGCATCCGATTCTGCCTAGCCAGTAGCCCACCCAGCCCAGTGAGTGAGCTAGGCAGAGCTGTTTAGTCGGTTTAGAGCGTGAGGGATGGGAGCGTCCCTCAACCGGTAGCTAGTGACAGACAGTGAGGTGACCCCGTAGGTGAAGTCCCAGCCTTCCGTTCCGATAGCAGGGGTTCTGTCCCTAGGAACCACGTGGGGTAAGAAAAGAACCAACTCTTCTGTGCTCTCCTCTGGTCTTCACACCACACCCCAGGGTGTGCACATGCCCACACACATACACACAAACAAATAAATAAATGTTTGAAAAGAGTCTATAAACAGACGCCTGGCTGGTAAATGACATTTCAAGTATATTTTAACCAGAATCCCTAAACTCTAGCGTGGTCAGAAGTGGATTTCTCATGTACCATGTGGAAAGTAATATACTGACACCTGAGATAAACCTAACATGAAGTTTATTTTAGGGAAGCATTGCGCCTCTATTGTTTCAGTTTCCTAATTTGAAAATTTAGGTCCATGGGCTAACTGCAATTTAAGATATTTTTGTTGCTGTTGTTGTTCTGGCATCTGCAATTCCAACTCACTCATGTTCAGATGAATTCTTTAAGAGAGTTGAAATTAATGACCGTAATTCTCCTCTCTGTCCTTTACCTGAATTGATATGGCCAGTTTGTTCCTTGAGTACCCTAAATATATAAAAGATAGAAAGTGGAGGACTAGAGAAATGGCTCGTCAGTAAATAGCAAGCCTTGTAAAAAGTAGGGGCCTGAATTTGATGCCCAGAATACATGTAAAATGTTGGTGTGCCTGCAATCCCAATAGTGGGAAGTTGGAGGCAGGGGGACCCCTAGGGTTTCCTGGCTAGCCAACCTCCCTTGTCAAGCTCCAGGGAATTGAGAAACCCCCTGAGACATCTCCCGAGGAATGATATTCATTGCTGTCCTCTGGCTTCCGCATGTCTATATGTATATGCATATCCACACATATATACATGCTCAGATGCACGCATGCACACACATACACATGAGATAGAAATTGTAATAAGTGAGAACTTCCCATATGCAGGGGAGGGACAAAGAAACCCATAGGCTTTTGCTATGAAAGTCCTGTTCCTTTTCCACAGTGATGGGCTGTGCCATCCAAACATGTATCTAAGCTGCTATAATAAAAGAAGATATTCACTGGCTCGGTGGACACTGATTTATGCAGAGTATCTGTGCACCCTCTAAATTTGTAGGTGTGATGATCAGTGTGCACATTTGTCGAGCTCCAGTCCCATGGCTCTGGCGAGGCTGGTGACATTGGTACCCAATAAGCTGGATTCCATTTAGGTAGAGGTGACTTTGCTGGTGAGAATTCTGTTTAGCTGGTTTGGGGCTCATCTGTGTCTGATTTCTGCTTCTGAAGAATCAGGTGCATCTTTCGTGAGTTCTTAATATATGGTCTAGTTTGTGTTCTGTGACCTTAGGAATAATACATCAATTAAATCACACACTGGAGAAATGACTTAGACCACCAAGAGTTATCGAATGCAATTTCATCTGGAAAGAAATTCCATTGAGAATAAATTATGAAAAATAAGGATTCACAGAATTATGTAGTTAGGGGTGCATTAGAAACCATCTAGGAAGGAAAGTGGGATTCAGAGAGCAAGGGGACACACCTAAAGTCACAAAGCGTTGACTTTCCATGAAGCTAATGAATTCTCTCTGTAATACTATCACATCATATTAAAAGTCAGAGAAAAGAACTAGTGCACTTCAATATCATAGCCAGTTCACCGAAAACGCCAAAATATCTACCTGTGGGGGGGGGGAGAAAGGGGAGAGGGTGGAGAAAGAGAGAAAGGGGAAAGGAAGGAAGGAGGAGGCTGATGAGGTCGGCTTGCCACATGGGAAAAGTGGAGACTGTGAGTCATAGCTGCTATGCTATGCAACCTCTCATTGCTTCTAAAACCCCCAGTCCTGCAAGCAGGGTGCCTGCAGTGCCCTGACATGTAATCAGTCAGGTGGATCCCCCAGAGGAAGGTGGAGTTTCCGTTTCCTGTCATTCAGGAACAGTGAGGGAAAGAGCATGACACTCCCCCTAGAGGCACACACGCACACTCACAAGCACATACACATGCATGCATACGGTTGCATATTAAAGACACTGTCATATAGCAGCCTTGGTGCAATCTCTATTTAATGCCCTCACAAAATTGAAGGGTAAAGAAAATTTAGTTTCACCTCTTTCATAATATCAAAGACGTAGATGTTGTTTCTATTGTGCTTAACATAATTGTATTTAGTAACTTGTGTGTGTGCGCAAGTGCGTGTGGGCTTGCAGAGACAAGAGGTGTACATGCAAGCTCATGGAGGCTGGAGGTCAATGTCTAGAGTCTTTCTTTATTTTGAGAGTCTCCCACTGCATCTGAATCATAGCTCTTCTGGCCTCTTCAATGAGCTGCAGGGCTCTGCCTGTCTCAGTTCCCTTCACTGGAGTTCGGTTGTGGATCACCACATGGGCCAGGGGATACAAACTCAGGTCCCTGTGCTTCTGTAGCAGATACTTCAACAGAATAATCTCCCGGAATCCACTCTCAACTTTTCCATTGCGCTCCTACGCAGCACCATGAGCGTTAGTGATTCAAGGCAGAAGAGCTCTCTCAAGAGGAGCGATAAAGCTTAATTATCTGAGTGGTGGTCTGGGGAGACATTGTCCTGTGTGTTCCTAACTCAATAGGCTGCTCGTCAGCAAAAGTGTCCACACGTAACTGAGCCCGTGACTGTTGCGATAAGCAGCCCCTTGCATGAGGCCGCATTCACCAATACACAGTGCCGCGTTGGAAACTGTCATTTGCTGTGAGTGTCTCAGTGATAAATTCTGATAGCATTGGGGTTCAAATTAGAAGCTTGCACTTTCGGAGGCATCTCATCAGCAACAAATGAGTGTGGGGGGGTATGTTTGTTTTGTTTTGTTCTCCAAAAACCTGCAGAATAAAAACAATCCAAGTGGGCAGGGCTGGGAGACTGTCTGGGCCGCAGATCAGCTAGGCCATTACGCTGTCCACCCGGTAGGCGTCGAGTCTGAATCCACATGGGAGCTAGATGTGGATGGATGCTTAAAAGAAATCCCACACTAGCTCAGAAGTGAGAAATAGATGGTTATTTATTCAGGGGTAAACTCACAATGCTTGAATGGAGAACAGAAACCGAATCCAGCAACCAGAAAGAGCCAGACGGGAGCTCTACATCAGCATATATAGTATAAGAGGCCAGGCCCCAGTGGGCGGGAAACCACTGGCTGTAAGACTTCCTACAGCATCTTCCGTTGCCGTGTTTGTTGTATACCATTACTCACCAAGAGCAGATTTAAGTCTCATCTCATTCAAGTAGGACACAGATGGTTCTAGTCATCAGGGTAGGCAAGGAGCTCAGTCTACTAATGCACTTGACACCAAAACAGACAGCTTGAGTTTAATTCCTAGGACCTATGTGGATGAGGGAGAGAACTGAAGCCCGTAATTTGTCCTCAGACCTGCACATATGGACCATGGCATAAGCATCCCCACATACACACACACACACACACACACACACACACACACACACCATGGTAAGCATCCCCACGTACACCCACATACATACACACACACACACACACACCATGGCATAAGCATCCCCTCCCCCCACACACACACCATGGCATAAGCATCCCCCCCACACACACACACCATGGCATAAGCATCCCCACATACACACACACACACACACACCATGGCATAAGCATACACATACACACACACACACACACACCATGGTATAAGCATCCCCACATACACACACACACACACCATGGCATAAGCATCCCCACATCCCCACATACACACACACACACACACACACACACCA
>NW_004949149.1:1013795-1015472 GCF_000317375.1 Microtus ochrogaster
CACACACACACACACACACACACACACACACACACACACACCGTGGCATAAGCATTCCCACATACACCCACACACACACACATACACACACATACACACACACCCACACACACAAATACATATATACATGAAAAATGTTAAAGAAAGAGATTTGTTTAGTTCTTGGTGAATCATAGACATGTGGTGGGGAAAATTGATAGAATAGAGTACAATGTAAATATATGCACATATAAGATTTTAGAATAAAAATTTGTATTCATAGATAAGATTTTAAAATAAAAATCTGTATTCATAGCACACAGAACATGTCTTAGCATATTCATACAGTACAAGCCATACAAATACATTGCAGCTTTGGGGTTTTTTTTCTGTTTCAGTTCTGATATTGTGGAAAGAAGAGTAAGCATTGGCACCTCTGCCTTCACTTTCCTTTGTTATCTTCAGGCCACCAGTTGCGGGCGCCATTGGGGAAGTATTTGTGACACTTTCATAAACCTGATTAGGCTTTGGCTGGAGTCTCCCATTGTGCTGTGCAGGAATTCCTGTGATTTGTAGGCACACAAAGCATCCTTCAGAAGCACAGCCACTGAACAGACAAGAAGAAAGGGAAACACATTACTTGGCCAACCAGAGTAAGGAAACTCCTGTCTGAGTACCCATCAGGAAATAGACACTACTTAGAATTTTCCCAGTCACTTCCAGGATCTGTGTGTGTGTTTAAGAGCCGCTGGAAGCACACACATGGGAGACAAGAGCCTCTTCACTGGACTCTGCTTTCCTGGTTTTAATGCAATCAGTAAGTACAGAAAGAAGTTGGTTAGGGCATTTTCAACAAGTTCACACTTTGTAGGCATCGTTGATTTAATGGTATACATCTCAACCTGTTTTCAGGAATGATTGCAAATGGAGAATCTTGATGTGAAAGTTAGCTTTGGGTTTGCATAATTCAGAAGATCTGCTTTAAATATCCATACAGGTTTTGATTGACAGTGAAAATATACCACGTCTTTGTTTACTTTGTGAGCACAAGCAGTTTTTACAGGAACTATACACGCATTGAAGTTTGAATGCTGAGTTCAAGTCCCAGGGTTTCTTCCTCCCCACCAAGTGGTTAGCAAAATGTTACGTATGTAAAGCAAGAAGAGAGACACTCAACCTAACTGTCTCAGGGTGTTATCAAATTCCTCAGGGTCCGGTCAGATGACAACCCACACAGCCTATTGCACACAGTATTTAAGGAGTCATTTCTTAGGCAGGAAGCTTTCATGACTCTGGTAAGTGTCAAAAGGGTCCGTTAAATTTTCACAATTGTGCCAGAATCAGAAGGCAGTTTCCTCTCCTAGATTTAGGGGACAGCAGGAAACACAAAAACTATTAGCTCTTGGACTTTTGAAGGAAATGACTGGTGGAGTTGAAGTTAACTGGCATCTGGTGAGTGGGGGCAGTAATCCTGGCTGAGAGCAAGCACTCCTCAGAGGGAGCAGGGCAGGCTGGCCCTGGTGACCCTGAAAGGTTTGCAATAGTGCTGTAATACTGGAAATTTTGCCAGATGGTTCCAGGAGCTCTGGGGAAAGGGTGATGCAGAAAAGAGAGAGAGAGAGAGAGAGAGAGAGAAGAGAGAGAGAAAGAAGGGGAGGGGAGGGGAGGGAGAGGAGAGGAGAGGAGAGAGGAGAGAGA
>NW_004949149.1:1015717-1023655 GCF_000317375.1 Microtus ochrogaster
GGAGAGGAGAGGAGAGGAGAGGAGAGGAGAGATAGCATCTTTCTGTCTTCATAGGAGGTTCCCTGTTAGGAAAGCCTGGAGAAGACCCAGCTGGGACAGTAGAAAGATGATCTGGGGAGTCTCAGGCTCTGGTTTACAAAGCCCACACAAGACACCCTGCATGAGCTTAGACTGAGAAAGTCTACAAAATGCTTTGCAACAAGAAATACCAATTTAAATTTGCAAAATAGAAGCATAATTTTTAAGTATTAACATTCTGGATCTTTTAAAATAACATTTTAAAATATCTTTGAAAAATAACAGTGGAATAGATATTTTTAAATAACTTCAACATTATCAGATAGATTCCCAGCTGCAGGGCATTTAACCAATGTTTACATGACATGAGGTCTCCTCCTGGGTGAGGCTCAATGGCTTATGATATGCTTATTCTGCTATCATAAAGTAAGGCTAAAATCATTTATACAGAATGAAATAAATGTGGGTAAGACAGAATATATTGAAAATTGTAGTTGTGTCCATGTTGGTGATATGTAAGAGAAACTGGTTTGAGTTTTAAGTTCTTATTTGTTTTGCCAAGGAAAATGACTAGCAGGCAGATCATATATCCTGTGTTTAATCTTTAAATTGTCATCTGCAAATTAAAGTTGAAACATAGATACCCATTATTGATCTGAGAATGTGACAAAGATTCTGCTGCTATGATTTTGTCTGCAATGAGAAAGAGCTTGACCTGTACTTGGGCTGAAATCATAGCCCGTATCTGAGGGTGTGCAGAGAAAGCAGGATGGAAGTGTGCATTTTCCACAGTGCAAGCTCTATCCTGCTCATGTTTTTCAGCAATGCAAGCTCAGGGCAGCTTTCCCTGTATGACTCATTGCATCTGAAAGCTCAGAGACTACATTCAATGTGACAATGATGCTCCAAGTCCTACAGCAGGACCACTTTCAAAACAAATCCAGTATCTGTGCTTTTGTTTGTTTGTTTTTGCCTTCATCTCTGTCTTACTTAAAAGGAATTGACACATTCACATGGTGATGTTGGTTTTTATTTTATAGCTCACCTATCGTAGATAGAGTCTAAGAAAATCTGAAAATATGTGTGCATAAAATTATCGTTTTGTTTGCTTTTACATAATAACTAGAAACAATGAAGCAGGGCTGTTGCAAGGTTTTACATGGATTTAGTCCACCATGTTGATGCACCAATCTGTAGGAAGGAGATGCTTGTTTGTCTGGGCCACCCAGAACCAAGATAACCACACAGAAACTATATTAATTAAAACACTGCTTGACCTGTTAGCTCTAGCTTCTTATTGGATAACTCTTATATTAATTTAACCCATTTCTATTAATCTGTATATTGCCATGTGGCAGTGGCTTACCGGCAAAGATTTGGCATGTCTGACTCTGGCGGATCTATGGAGTCTCTCTGACTATGCCCTTTTACTTCCAGCATCCTGTGCAGTCCTCCCTACCTACATAAGTTCTGCCCTATGAATAGGACAAGTATAGATCTTTATCCATTAATGGTAATCACAGCACACAGAGGGGACTCCCACATCACAGGGACCTGCCTCTCTCTCAAGTGGGGCTCTGGGTCTGGTGCAAAGCACCACAGAAAAATAAAAACAACATGGAAGGAATCCTTGATTCCTTGATTCCTTTGGGAGCAGGAAGAACCTAAAGATGTAACATTTATGGGAAATCATTTTTTGTTTGTTTGTTTGTTTTTGTTTTTTGAGACAGAGTTTCTCTGTAGCTTTGGAACCTGTCCTGGAAACTCGCTCTTCTTTTTTTTTCCTCCTTTTTTTAAATACATTTTTTATTGATATTTATTGAGCTCTACATTTTTCTCTGCTCCCCTCCCTGCCTCTCCCCTTCACCTTTCAACCCTTCCCCAAGGTCTTCATGCTCGCAATTTACTCAGGAGATCTTGTCTTTTTCTGCCTTCTACTTCCCATGTAGATTAGATCTATGTAAGTCTCTCTTAGTGTCCACATCGTTGTCTAAGTTCTCTGGGATTGTGGTTTGCAGGCTGGCTTTTGCTTTATGTTCAAAACCACCTACGAGTGAGTACATGTGATAATTGTCTTTCTGTGTCTGGGTTATCTCACTCAAAATAATGTTTTCTAGCTCCATCCATTTGCCTGCAAAATTCAAGATGCCATTAATTTTTTTCTGCTGTATAGTACTCCATTGTGTAAATATACCACATTTTCCTTATCCATTCTTTGATCGAGGGGCATTTAGGTTGTTTCCAGGTTCTATCTATGACAAACAAAGCTGCTATGAACATAGTTGAGCACATGTTCTTGTGGCATGATTGAGCATCCTTTGGCTATATACCCAAAAATGGTATTACTGGGTCTTGAGGAAGGTTGTTTCCTAATTTTCTGAGAAATCACCACACTAACATTCAAAGGGGCTGTTCCAGCTTGCATTCCCACCAGCAATGCAGAAGTGTTCCCTTTTCCTCACAACCTCTCCAGCATAAGTTGTCATCAGTATTTTTGATTTTGGCCTATCTTACAGGTGTAAGATGGAATCTCAGAGTTGCTTTGATTTGTGTTTCTCTGATGACTAAGGATGTTGAACATTTCCTTAAGTGTCTTTCAGTCATTTTATCCCTGACTTCAAACTCTACTACAAAGCTACAGTACTGAAAACAGCCTGGTATTGGCATAAGAACAGACAGGAGAACCAATGGAACCGAATAGAAGACCCGGATATCAATCAACACATCTTCTAATACCTGGTATTTGATAAAGAAGCAAAAAATATCAGATGGAGAAAAGAAAGCATATTTAACAAGTGGTACTGGCATAACTGGATATCAACATGTAGAAGAATTAAAATAGACTCATATCTATCACCATGCACAAAACTCAAGTCCAAATGGATCAAAGGCCTCAACATAAAGCCAGCCACACTGAACCTTATAGAAGAGAAAGTGGGATGTACACTGGAATGCATTGGCATAGGGAACCACTTTCTAAATAAAACCCCAGCAGCAGAGAAACAATTAATAAATGGAGTCTCCTGAAACTGAAAAGCTTCTGTAAAGCAAAGGACACAGTCAACAAGACAAAACAACAGCCTACAGAATGGGAAAAGATCTTCACTAACCCCACATCAGAGATAGGTCTGATCTCCAAAATATACAAAGAACTCAAGAAAATGGACACCAAAAGATCACATAGTCCAAAACAAAAAAAAATTGAGTACATACCTAAGCAGAGAACTCTCAACAGAAACTAGCTCTTGTATACCAGGCCGGCCTCTGCCTCCTGAGTGCTGGGATTAGAGGTGTGCGCCACCACTGCCCAGCTTGGAAAACCATTCTTAACACCAAATTGACAGTGAGTTCTATATTTCTCCCTTTTCTGTACACTTTTCTTCAAAGACATTTTGTTGCTATATAAGGAATCGCTGTCTAATATCATCAGAAATGATTGCTGCTGTAAAGGAGGCCGTGCTTCATGTTTTTAGAGACTATTTTTCGTCCGCAAGAGACAGAGACACTGATCCCTGAGACTGGCCGTCTAAATCACGCTGTCTTTCTGAGTATTTTGCTGACAGTCCTTTGCCTCCCCGAGAGGTTCATTTGGTGCTAGGTTACTGTGGAAAAGTAGATCTGGATTCCTAACAATCTCGCTTGCAAAGAGAGAGTAGGGCAGACTGTGAAAACAGCAGCCCCTTTACTTTAGATTTTTCCCCTCTGATTTGGGAAATGATTTTGCAACGTCCCTTTCATCTCACATGCCAGTCATTCTTACCTTCTGGGCATGCTTCGCTGAGAACAGCCTGTCTTTACTGATGCCAGCGTTTCTATCAGAATAAAGATATATAGCTGATAATTGACTCCGAGTTAATTTATTTAAACACAGATTGCAAATAAGTGGCTATCACCATGACGATCTTGGCTACTAGACATCGCATGCGTCACAAGCTAATAAACAGACAAATGTAGTAGGAGTCTGGCAGAGAAACAACCAGTCTTTCTTGCTGAGGGGAAGGGGTTGTAAAAACCCTAGAAAACTCCCAGCTGCTCCCCTCCCTGGTGCTGGCACAGCTGAGCCATAAACTCTAGCGTCTTGAGCAGTGCTTCAGCTTGCTGCTACCAGCATCCAGCAGACTGGGAATGCTTTCAAGCCGCTGGGCACCAACAGAGCGACTCTGCCTGAAAGGAGGCCCTCAGTGAGGAGGACTCTGCCTGCTTGTGTGGCAATACAGATTTACTCTGGTGCTCTGGTGGCCCGTGATGGCTCAGAGAGAACTGCTCTTCCTATGACTCCTTACCAGGGATGGCTTAGGCAGACACTGCCTTGAGTTGGGCCACTTCTGGCCTACAATCCGGAAGTTCTACTACTTGATTTTGCCCATCACCAAACCCCTGTTTAGAAACATTAATTTATTTCTTATATCTGAGATCTGTACTTGTGATTCTGTGGACAGGTCCCTGGCTGAATGGGAAAATGTTTTTTCTCTTATGCCCAAGACTCTGGGTTTGAACCCAACATCAAAGGAAGAAAGAAAGAGAAAGCTATTCAAAAGGTCTTCCATGCACTGATTTTGAGCTTCTCCTTGATGGAGTATTGTATACGGGCAATGGATGCAAGCCTGATTTTAATTCCTAGGTGACTAATGATTTATCCAGTAATGTAAAATATTCCAGAAATAGAATAGTTTTCCTCAGTGAGACCTGATATTGGCACATCTGAATTTTGAATGCCTTGAGTTCATTAAGTAAGCAAATATTGCTACATTTTTTTTTACCTTCTGTCAAGATAATTAATAGTGAAATGATTGACTTAAAGGGTTGATGAATACCCAGGCTGCCTGGCAACCTCTTGGGAAAGCAGGGGTAGGGTTTGTCTCAACCCATCCCTGTATGATGAGCAAAGGCATCAAGATGAAAGGCTCTCACTCCCAACACGAAGCTAAGAGTACCTTTATTTGTCATGGTCTTTTGCAGTCACGTGGTTACGTCTCGTTTCATAATTACAAGACCAGCATTTGGAGTTACGCTATTCTTGCATTCTGATATGCTTCTTATAATCACAGTTCTCTGTTGCCTCCAAGTTAAGCTACAGAATGAAACCACAGGCTTCCTCCTTGCTTAACTTGCCCAATAGTGAGGCCAAGACTGATTGCTCCATTTCACTTGCTATGCTTTCTGTCTGGCTATGCTTTGAAGCTGACCTATCTGTCGTCTGTGTTTGTCTGTTTTGAATGTGTCCCTATTCCTGACCAGTGTGTGTCCCTAAGAAAACTTTGCTCTGTGCTCATTGGACAGCATAGAAAATATCGCATGGAAAAGAAATGAGGGAGACTTTACAGAAAGCAAGGGATTAAGTTATTTACTTCTACTGACCCCAAAGAACTCACTGCTGCACACATACTCTTACCAAACAATTGCTGTTTCCAACATTTACTGTAGATGTTTGCTGTATAAGGTTTCTTTCACCATGTTTGCTCTTTTCAGCAAATTATTACCAACACACACACACACACACACACACACACACACACACACTTCTTTAGGTTGGGTGTAGAAGACTATATACATAATTTAAGATTAAAACTAGATATTAGTTTAGGTTATAAAAGCTGATTACACAGAGGAATCCAAGGCAAGTAAGGTTGGTTGTTCCATTGTTCTCTTAATAACAGGTTAAACAAACAAAAAGCACACATGGAGTAGTGATCTTAAGTCTTAAATTATCCCAAGGTGTGTTATTAACTTTGGCTTTAAGGTTCAGCCAAAGAAGCCAAGAGACACTTTCGTGAAAATTCATCTCCACTTTCTGTTTTGTATTTCCTTGAAAGTATTAATAAATTATTTTCACTTGAAATGAGAATATTGAATCTCAAACTGTGACCTTGAACCCTCTTTCCCCTCTCCTTTCTGCAAGATAATCCCATTTTTATGAACTATGCTTGTTAGAAGTATAGTTAAATCTAGAAGAAAATGTTCACCTGCTGCAGTCCTTCCAAGTGCCTTGTATTTTCCTCGCAATCTCCTATGTCCATGATACCAGGAAGGGGTCACCAAGCTTTGCACAGACTTTATTTGCTGTGATGTTTTCATTAATGGAACATTTTAATAATGTTTTATTGGAATTTGCTGTCTTTCATTTTGAGTTTCTCCAGTTGACAATTAAATAAAACTAATGGTATCTTTGTTAATGTATAGAACACTGAGAAAGTTAATTTTATCAGACACTTCCCTACCCTAGGCAGATGCTCATGTAAATATTTAGTTAGCTTTCTCCAGTCTTTATCTTGTGTGTCAGATGACTTCCTGCCACTGTGACAAAACACCTAAGATAACCAGCTTAAAACTTTCTTTCAGACTTAGACATCAGTTTGAAGCTAGCTTCTTTCACTGTTTCTACAAGGGTGGGCTGTGCTTCATCTTCACAGAGTGAAAAGGAAAATTAAAGCGATTGCAGATTTCGAAGGAGCCTGGCATCTGAGCAGCTCCGGATGAGCTGCAAAATTGAACCTGGTCATTGGGAGGATAAATGGCTTCAGATGCCCTTCCCTGAGCCATTGCAAATTCAGAGGACTCCCATTTATAGAACCTTTCTCTCGTATTGTCCTATCCAGCACTGAAACTACACAGTGTTACTACTTTGTGACTTAGAATGTGGGCTCTGATTTAGCAAAATAGTGGTCTAGATAGAAGAGGCGTGCCTTGACGGTACTCTAATTTGTTTTATTTATTTATTTTTTTAGTGGATAGAGCAGAAATCATATTAAGAATAATGTATTTTACTTTAACAGATCCAAAATCTGCCTTTTAATGTTTGGAAAACAAAATTCCCTCATCCTTCATTCCTCCCTGGCCTCAGTCTGCAGCTGTTGGTTACCGTTATTCACCCAAATAAAATCTCACACCTCCTGTTTCTTTGGCTTCTAGTTTGGTTTATTAAGGTAATATATCTCTCTATATAGATAGATATGTTAATATATATTTAATCTATTCTTACCTCATGAGTATACCACTTTTGTGGTCTGGCTTCAGCTTTTATTATTTCATGGCATTTAGTATTTGAAAATATTTTGCATTTCCATTTTATCTGTCTGCTCTCTCATTCCCACAAATCCACTTAAATTCTGGAGTAACAGAAGGCAAGAGTCAAAAAGATGAAAGTGAAATGGAACCAAGCTAATGACCCGTTTGTTTTAGGGAGTCGATGTGGGTTTAATAATGAAGGAGTCTGCAGGGCAGATTCTCCTGAAAGGGAAAAAAAAGGCGCTGTTGATTCCTAGTTCATAAACGTCTAGGCCATGGAGACCATGTCTATGCAACTTAAGTGCCCAGATCAGCACATCTTTGACAATAATGACATGCAGTGAGTCAGAACAACTTTTGCTGTTGTTGTGGCTATAGTTTCATGACTTCCTATTTGCCTGTGTTGGTAAATTAAGGAGAGCAGTTGAGATGGAAATTTGTCTGAATTACCACAGTCCCATAATGAAAACATTGAGATCTGGGGGCTAAAGTCCAGGGGTTAGCTTGTTAAGTGAGTTGTACAGTAAAGAAATGGAACTATTCGGAAATGTAGGACATGGACAGTTATGGTTCCTGATATCAACGTAACAGAAAAATCTTCCTTTGATAATTCTAGTGTTTAAGTGGTTTTAAAATAATTCAAATGTAGTGATTTTAAAATAATTCAAATGTAGATTACTATTGTTCTGTTGAAAATCGAAATGAGTTGGTCATCTATCTTCGCTTGGATTCTGCATTTATGTGTGTGAGTGTGCATGCCACGCGCGAGCGCGCGCGCGCGCGCGCGCGCGCGTGTGTGTGTGTGTGTGTGTGTGTGTGTAAAAAGGAAGCATCAGATTGCTATTCCTGTGGTGGGATTCTTCATTTATGTGTGTGAGTGTGCATGCCATACGCGTGTGTGTGTGTGTGTGTGTG